>NW_027464645.1:1402500-1553842 GCF_043290135.1 Rhipicephalus microplus | reverse complement strand
ATAAAAGAAAACGGGCCCTTAACTAAAGGCTTACCTGTCAAGAAGCATCGTTCTGTGAGAGCGTGACTGAGGGCGTTGTCATAGTTTTCATAACAGTGGTTAAGAGGTTTGGGGTTCACCCAGTAATTACCATTTCTCTGACCCCGCGTAAAAGAACGCGTTTGAACTTTCACCGTATTTTTTTGACATATAGTCCCGCATCACATCTCTTTTTTTTATTTTTTGCTTAATGACACCGTCACCCGTTTAGAAAAGACTTAGAGGGATTTCGGTAACCCTAATTAAACCTGTTGCGTGGAACCTGTTAAAACCGAACGTCGAGCGAATGTCCTTCTTGTTCTTCCATTTTTCGGGGCCCTCGTGTTAAGCCATCGACCATCACGCGGCTGCCTGTAATTGCGTTAAGCTTCAAAACGTCAAACCTGCTCACTCGTTCCCTCCTTCCGCCCCTAGTCTGTGTACCTAGTGTTTAAAGGGCAGGACCTCGGCGTGTTTTTGTGTTTTTTTACTTCTTTTCTTTCGACATCATCTAAGAGGAACCTGGCACTGATATTTTTTTGTTTTTTATTATAAGGGAGAGGCAACGAATTCACTTGAGGTCAATAAAATCGGCTGCGCTCGATGCCTAATTGTTGAGCATACACTGAACGACGGCTCAGCATTTGCTTGCAGTGCTGCATAGCTTTTTATTTTGAATGAATCAGCAAGAAGGCAGATTAATACGTAATAATGATTTAAACAGTGCGGAGGAGACGGAACACGCAGAGAGATGAACAAATATGTTTTTTTTTCGGTCTATTTTGCACTGTTCAATCTTTCTTCTTGAGAAACAACCAACTCGCCCAAGCATGTGTTTTCACAACCAAAACTTTTCAAACAATAATATTAACTGTACCGCCAATTTCTCGAAAAGGGAATCGCTTTTTATCCTAATCGATGAGAAATTTATTTCTGTCTGTGGTATACAGATATTTTTTCCCTACATCCTATCAAAGCTGTTTGCCTGAGTGTAAAAGAAAGGTTCGGAGTTCGTTTTACCTTTACTGAGAGACTGTTGTTCAGGTGGCCATGACCAGATATAATGCACGAGGTACCATTCATTAAGTGCGTCTTTATGGATGACGTTTCGCTTCAACTCCTCATTTTGAACACCCGTGAACATAATTAGAGTTAAGTATAGAGCACTCAAAAATCACGCGCCCAGCACAAGTAATAACAGACCACATTATGAAGTACATGTCTTTCTCATTATACGAAAATTGCATTCTAATTTGGTGCAGTGAAATATAGGAATCAAGAATCGCCTAAATCAGAAAAGCATTTAACATAGACGACAATTTCCTCGATTGGCGCCTTCATCAAAATTCTTACAGGATTGCAAACAAACGCTGAAAATGCAAAGCTTGTACGTCTTGTTCTCTTGTGGCCTGTGCCGTATTTTGGACGCAACTCATGACGCCATCAGTCTGCCCCCGTGACGTCGTGATAAAATGAGCTCTCGATTGGTCCACATGCGAAGGACATCCGTTGTAAATTGTCTGTTACCCTACTTTTTCGTGCAGCCTTTGATGACTCGCGAAACTGGCGTGCGTGATCAACTGATTTCACTTCGTTTTGCGCGTATTCGACTGCCCAAATAAGAAAACCGTAGGTAGTCGAAAAACGTGGTATCTTGATGGGCTCAACAATTAGGGTTGACACTGTCCACGTGTTTTATAATAAAATAAGTGGACAGATGAATATAGTGCTTGTAAAAGGAACACTGAAGGAGAGAAGCAAATCACCCTCTCGTATTTTAACTCGGAGTGGCCTATAGCGGCTCTTTAAAAAATATTTTTAACACAAAATTCTCAAAAAGTGATACTACCTACCAACACTGAAGCAACATGGCGAACAATTGTGCAAAAATAAAAGTATGAGTAGATTTACTTCATGTGAACACTTATTCACCACGTTCGAAAGGCGGACAGCCAGAGCGGTCACGCCATTCCTTCGGTCAAGGATATTCTCGAGATTTACATTTCAAGGCACAGGCTCCAACGCCTACTCAACTTTTATATATGCCTGATTAGGTGATTTAGTTTTCAATAGAGTCGAAGATCATTCAAAGCTAAACGTGTCAGCGTATTTTCTCTTCGGAATACCAATATCCTGCATTTTAAACTTCAGTCATCGTACAAATGAAGCGCAATTGTTGGAAATGCACCCTTCATAAAAAAAGTGATGGAGGTGAAACTTCTTGAGGCACGTGTGCTTAGATTTAGGCGCACGTTTAAGAACCCTAGAGAGTCAAAATTCCTGGAGCGCTCAACTCATAATCGAATTGTGGTTTTGGTACGTTAAATTCTGGCTATCATAATTATCCCCATGGATAGTGCCACCGTTATTTGCAACAATTACGCGAGAACTAATTGCTAGCTACCTAAATCATTCACGAAAGAAGAGTGGCTATTGGAAGGGCTTGTTCTTTAGTTAGACGCAACCAAATGAAATCCGATTATTTTTGAAGTACTATGTACCGAGTCAAAGATAAACAAGCGCACTACAAAACGCTTGGTGTGCGCTAGCCTTCTTCTACATTGCTTGCTAACCATGCAATGGAGTACAATATGACTGTCCTAGTTAGTTAGTTAGTTGGTAAGTAGGTAAGTCAGATAATTAATTATTTATTTATTATGTAAATTAGTTAGTTAGTTAAGTAATAATTAGTTAGTTAGTTAGATAGTTAGTTAGTTAGTTAGTTAGTTTTGGTTTTGTCTCAACAAAATATAGAAGAGGTCTTGTGAAAATCTAACTGAAAGAAATAATTTTTTTTTCGAAAGTAATGGAGTCTGCTTAGCCTATGCTTTATGAAAACAGGCTCCCCCGTTTCTCAATAACTTTCTATACCCCTGTTATTTGACCGCCGTGTTGGCACACCAAACATTCGGCTGATTGGCCTCTCGGTGTTTCTTACCCTGGCGCCTGTCATGTCCGCAGTGTCAATCACGAGATGAAAGAGCAAGTGGTTCTACTTGACTTAGTGCGTTCGGTGTATAGCCAACGTCTCTTTCCACAGCCCTGCCTGATAGGGCGAGTTGATCGGATGCGCCTAATGACTAACGACGGGCGGCCGTCGTATGAGAAGTATGGGACAATAATCCTCTCCTCCTCGCAGTGTGCAGCTTGCTGAACACTGGCATCGCGGGCATCTTCGGGCCGTCGTCGGACGTGACCAGCATGCACGTGCAGTCCATCTGCGACGCGCTGGACGTGCCGCACATCGAGATGCGCTGGGACTTCCAGCTGCAGCGGGACGATCTCTCCATCAACCTCTTCCCAAAGCCCGCGGTGCTAGCCAAGGCGTACGTTGACCTCATCAAGACATGGGGCTGGAACAGGTTCGCCCTCGTCTACGAGGACCACGAAGGTATGTATGTCAGGCAGTTTTTTTTTTTTTTGTATTAATAGCGCAAGGTTCTCTTCATGCGTAGATTGAATTGCGTTTGTCGCCGTCGGTGTGGCTGCTGTCGTACGCGGAAACGTCGGTGGGTGTGCGTCACAGCAGGAGGGCAAATGCCACTACTGACCACTAGTTCATTAAATTGAGAAGGGCTTGAACGAACTGTCGGGACTCTTCATTAGCGTCCGTGCTATTCAATATCTGGCGTGGAGGAAGGAAAATGGTATGGTATGGAGCACAGCTGAATGAGAAAGCAAGAACGAAGGAGAGAAAGAAAGCACGGAAGAAAAAAAAAGGAAGATGGAAGGAAGGAAGAAAGAAAAAGAGAAAGAAAGAGAAAAAGAAAGAAAGGGAGAAAGAAAGAAAGAAAAGTGCTAGGTCAGGTAGTAAACATTAAGCTTCTCTTGTCTCCATTTTTTTTCGACTGGGGAAGGGTTCTGATTTTTAACTGCGAAACTGCCCTTTCAACCCTGGCGGTGTCAGTTGGCGCCACCACACATGACTTGCTTTAGCATCTCGAAAACGAAACCAATACTGCTCATTCTTGAGGAAATGCTCCTTCGATGATTCTCACTGTCATTTACACCAAAATTGGGGCACGTTTGCGGGACAAGAGGCCACAAAGAAGAAGAAGAATGACCAAAGCCTTGGGTGAAGCTGAGGCGCGTCTGCTGAGGTGGATAAGTGTGATTTCCAGGGCAACGTATCGAAGCTATTTTATTGACCATCACACTCATAAATCAGACGTTGCTTCACATTTTGCATAGTCTAGTGAGTAGCAGAATTAAAGAAGCCACTTCTCTCATTTTACAAACACTGTGGCCTGATAACATAATTTCACGTGATGTTCATTATTTTAGAAATACTCGCAGCACTGGCACAATTCTTCGTTTGTTTTCTTCTGAGGTCCTAAAGATAAGAAAAAAAGCACGTGGAAAAATCACCAGTACAAAACAAAACAAACACAAAATAAAATCCAGTGCTAAAAGGGTTAAGGTAGTGATATATGTGCTCCGTCGTGCAGAGCACCTCAGGTGGGTATACGGGCCACAGGAATTGGTCGAGCACCGCTACTTAGTGCGACTACTGCGAGCGTTAAACGAAATCTCTGCTCGGTGAAGTGGAGCACATCCATGACGAGCAAGAGAGATAGAAAAAGAACGTAGAGAGAGAAAAAAAAAGATAGGAAAAGGGAGAAAAAATGCAAAAGAAAGGAGAAGCGATAAAATGAGAAAAAAAAGAGAAAAAAAAAGAAAGAAAGCGAGAAAAAAGTTCAAAAGAACGAGAAAAAGATGGACGAAAAGAAAGAAATAGAAACAGATACAGAAAAGACATACAAGAAGCAAAGAGAAAGAGAAAGCAAGAGATGAAAGTATTGTGAGTACAGGAAGATATTAGAATACAAGCTGTAAATAAGACGAAGGCAGGTGGAACAACGTTTTTTCACGAAAGGGAAGCTTCGTTAGTTGCTTTTAGTGGAACAAAGCTTTGGTGTATTAGGGAGGTCGAAAGCACACGTAATAGACTGATCGTGTAATTCATCCTGTCACATGGTTGAAAATTTTAGCTGTTTTCGAAAAAAGAAGGCTTGCGTAACTAATGTTTCCTGTCGAGGTAGTTATTCATAATTAAAAAGCGCACTGGTTTGCCTAAAGAGTGATGTCGAAAATGTAATGACAAAAAAAATGGCAGCATATCCACGGAGTGAATGATGGAGAGTCGGGCGAAGAATTCGTCCGTCTACTCGTTCTTGATTCCGTCTGTCCATGCGTCCGTCAGTGTGACCGTCCATGCGTCCATCAGCCCATCCTTGCATGCGTCTGTTCGTGCGTCCGTCCCTGCGTTCGTCCATGCAGCCGCCCCTGCGTCTGTTCATGCGTCCATCCATGAATTTGTCTGTGTGTCCGTTCGTCCATCTATTCAACACTCCAAAAATTTCCGGAGCCCTCCACTACGGCGTCTCTCATAATCATATAGTGGTTTTGGGACGTTAAACCCCACATATCAATCAATCCAAGTACCACATCTCGCATCTTTTCATCATATATTCCCCATGTAGAAGCACCGCCATCCAGCAGTCATTCCAAGGACTAAACGAGAAGTGGCACACGCACACTTTCTTACGGCTTGCGCTTCGGGTCCACTTCCCACCTTTAACCACCTCGAGTTCATGGTATATACTAGTTCACTGTATTCATGGCACTGCGGCCGAACGCTCGCTAAACCTTTCGAAAACCAAGGAGGTTACGCCCAGCGAGTATGACGTAGCAAACTTTTTCAGTCAGATAGTGCTCAATGTACATGCCAACGGCTGCAAATGGTAATGAGAGGCGGAGAATTCGGCTTTTACTTTCTTACGGCTTACGCTTCGTATCTACTTCCCATTTTTAACCACCTCGAGTTCCTTCTTGGTATATACAAGTTCATTGTATTCATGGCACTGCGGCTCAACGCTCGCTGAACCTTTCTAAAGCTAAGGAGGTTACACCCAGCGAGTATAACGTAGCAACCCTTTCTTGTCCGATAGTGCTCAATGTACATGCCGATGGCTGCTAATGGGGATCGCAGCCTGCGCGATAACTAAAAGCCGAATGCTCCTGTTTCTCATTCCCCATTAGCAGCCATTGACATGTACATTGAGCACTATTTTTTTTCTTGTTCAACAACGCACAGAAGAAGTCTCTCACCTGCACCACCCTGGAGGTCAAAATGTTATACTTGTTACAAACTACGGGGGACGAACGGGTGCCGCTCTAAGGAGCTTTGCCCCTAAAAGGCATCAAAATTCTTCAAAAAATAAAACGCGGTTTCCCTACCGGGTACATGCGACGGCCATCTTGCGCGTGCTTGATGTGCTACCTTTCTTTCGTTGTTTGTTTTTATTCGGTCTTTCTTTGGTGCAAGCGAAACGACCCTGATTGATTGAGGGCGTGGTGGCAGGGCACGCCTACGAAGTAGGCATCATGCCTATATGTTCATGTGCCGGTGCCGGCGTTAGAACGCGAGTTCATTCGTACATATCCCGCGAATAGCAAAATTTCGCAACGCGAAACGACAAATCACCTCCATAAAAGATCAAATTGTAATATTCGAAACGGCTGATCACCAAGAGGCCCACAGTTGAGAGAGCATCTGTTGATGGAAAACGGTGCATCCGAATACCCGTGTGACTAGTGCACCTCTGAAGGCCGCGTTTCTGTATATATACGCATTAAGCACCGTGGTTTAATTGTACGACAAAACTGTCACCAATATCTTGTTTCCGGGGCCTCTCCCATAGTAGAGTAGCAAGTACTCAAAATCGTTAAACACTTTTTCTAAACACACAGGGCCTGATCAAGTGTGAGGCCCCCGGGACGGCTCTATGCTCTTTCATAGTAGAGTACCTATAGTACTCTGAAACGTTAAGAATGTCTATCTAAACACCATTTATTTTTCGCCGGCAACATCTAGTGTGGAGTGCCGTTTCACACTCATCTAGTGTGAGGCCCACGGAACGGCTCTATGCTCACCAATGTAGAGAACCTAGTACTCTAAATCGTTAACCCTATTTTCTAAGTACATTAGGCTCTTTTTACGGTGCGTCTATTTGTACAAGGGTGTTCACGTCACGAAAACTAGTGTTAGCCCCACGGGATGGCTCTGTGCTCTCCCATAGTAAAGCAACTAGTTCTCTAAATCGTTAGCCTCTATTTCCAAACACAGGTTTGGACAAGTTTATCATCACTATGGCGCTATTCTGCACCCCTCTCAAGATAAAACGCTGTCATGAACTGATTCGTAATCTTGCGATGTAGAAGTCATATACCACGGTTCAGCACGCTACTTCGGAAACTCATTCCATAAGGCACACTCACAGAGAAACAAAAAAAAAGAAAATAAACAAGGAAAGAAACGATCACACCAATATTTTCTTTTTCTCCTCTCTAACATTTCGTTTGATCTGGGAAACGAAAATAATCCCACATGAAAGTGTACGAGTTGCTTCCACGGTCAAAAACAAACAATAAAAAAAGAAACACATGCCATGTGAAAATATCTGTTCACGACCGATGACACGAACTGAGAGTGTGAAGTTTTGGGCACGAATGAAGCAAAAAGAAAGAAAAGAGTCGTAGCTAGAAGTACCGACCTAATAATAACCGAGGGTGGCGCATTCCGAAGGACCGCAAACTACGCGATTCCCTCTCTCTTTCTTTCCTACTCACACTCTTTTCTTTCCAACTACTTCGTCTACTGTCGTCTTCAAAAGCGCGTATTCGGCTTTCGTCTGTGCTTGACGATCTTTATTTTGTCGGCCTCCCAACACTCACCACGAGGCACTCGGCTCTGGCCTTCCGGATACACTGTCGGCGAGGGATGGTGCGCGGGAACCGTCCGTTTCGTGAAGCCCATGCCCGACTTGTCTTTCGAAGAAGCTTACGTTTCCACTTTCGACCAGAATAAGCGTTTCACTCCGACTGTCCGAAAGAGAAGCGCTTCGCTCTATCTGGAAGAGGACGGAGCTGAACTGGCAAGAGTGTCGGGCGCCGATCGGTCGAGTCGGCCATACCGTAATCGACAGACGGGAGGGAAATGTTGCCGAAACGAGTGCAGAATAAAGCAAAAACCAGTTAGAATAAATCTTCTGGACATAGGGAATTTCGTTCCCTTCTCCTTCGTTCTTCCGGTCGTTCGCTCCCTTTATAACTTATTTCATCGTCTGTGCTTTGGCCTCGATAAAGTGTGATGGTTGTCGCTTCAAAGCTTCTTTTAGAGACCGAAGCGAATGCTTCCCTCTTTTTAAGGAAAAGGAACGCCATTTTTCTTTTTTCCGACCAGTTGCTCCTTTTTTTCTCGTCTTCACTCCGCTTCCTATAGCGTCGAAGTGCGTTTTTTATTTATTTATTTTTCTAGATTTTTCGCTATCAAACAGCCGCAAGTCAATGTGGGGTGGAACGGCAGACTGACACGACTGACAGTTCCTTTCTTTTCAAAAATCTATTCGGAGGGAGGCAGAAGCTTTCGCTTTTCAGAGAAGCGGCGCGAAAAAGAGCGCGAGCAGCGATGATAAAAGTGCTGAAAGGGCGTCCGCTAATGCGCATTCTTTTCGGTGGGGCGGCATTACAAGGATGGTGCCGAATTCGTATACCCTGTACTATCAACTCGGGCTGCCGCCATTAGCCTTTTCACGTGGCTAGTTTCTTTTTCTTTCTCTCCAAATAAGTTCGGCTAAAGTTTTCGCCATCATGGCATTAAGATGTGTCCGTATCGTCGTACAAAGTGCGGCGTATCAGTGAGGGCCTTTCAGAGTACACAATTTTTTGAAGAAGACGTGCGAGGTTAACTCAATGTCCGTCCTTTGCTTGTCCGTCCTGCCTCATTATTTCCAGCGCTGTATTTTAAGCAGTTCGAGCGTTTTCGGTTCGATATGGTCTAGTACATTACATATGCTGACAGATACGAACCATCTCGTATTTTGTTATTATTATATTTTCTTAACGCTGTAAAGCGACCTTTTTTTTTTTTTTACAAGGCAGATATGGGTTGTCTTTTTCTATTTATATCTGCTAACAGTGCCGAACGAAGGCATTCCAGGCACGCCAGTTAGCAGATGTCTAATGGTATCCGTGAAAACGGAAGAGAGACGTCATCTCAAAGATGAAGAGCTAAAGCTTTGAAGAAACGCGATCGACAACGAATGCTGCTAGAATCAACGGCCGCCGCTTTCCGAATAACCAGTTCGTAGCTGCTTGCGCACGCACAAGAGTTGAAATGCTAATGACGTAAAGCTTTAATGCATGACGGTACTTCCTGTTTTTTTGCGCAGGCATCAATTATGCGAGTTAGCTCAATAAAAAAATTATGCGTGTCTGTTTGGATTCGATAATGAGTTTCACTGTTAATGGGGAACGAAAAACTAGGACAGGCAGAGATGTCAACTCGCTTAGATTAACCGGTGCGCTGCCCCAAACCGTGGAAAAGGATCGGGGAGTTTGACAGTGTTATCGTATCGGGGTTGTTCACGTGACGACATCACGAGCAATTTTGATGTGTGATTGGCAGCTTCCGGCTTTTCTGGAGATAAGCAGATTAAAATCAGAAAGAGCACCTTTATCTATGCTTTCTGTACTACAATATGGCGGCCACATTGCCTTCAGTGCATACTTCCTATAGGGTGCAAGACCGACGGGCTGTGACATTGTGCTCCGCTGTCTTCGTCTCTTTTTTTTACACCGATCATAAGAAATACGTGGGATGTTAGGAGACCACATTCCGTGCAATCATACACTTTTAAGCGAGACATATTACGCACACATATCGCAAGAGGATGGCGGTGTCTATTGCTGATGCAATCGTTCGTTGATCAGGACCTTCTTCATTTATTGCAATCTAAAAACAAAATGACACTATGTAGCCTTTTCACGATATCGTTTTTGCGAACATAAGTAACAAAAGCACCTATTCTACCAATCAGCTCCATCTGAATGTTCAGCACGTGCACTTACGTTAGAACTATCGACACTGTCAAGCATAAATTTCGCTTATGGATATACTGCAGCTTACAACTCAAGAGCGTTGCATGATAGCGCTTTTTTTTCTGCGTACCCTGGATGTCAACCTTGACCCGTTCACTAGTCTACAAAGTTCAGGTTAAATTTCCGTGTATAGTTGCCATCCACGGTGGTTTAGTGATTACTGTGATTGGTTACTTATCCGAAGGTGACGCAATCGAATATGTGCCGCAGCGACCCGCATTTTTGGTGGAGCCGAAAGTTATTGATTCCCGTGCACCTTGATTTAGGTGCACGTTGAAAAACCTCAGGCGATCGAAATTTCCGGAGCTCTCCGTTACGGCGTCTCTCATAATATCTTCTTTTTGAGACGTAAGATCCCAGCAATTATTATTATATCTTCTTATTTGGCTTGACCATAGCGCAGTCACTCGATAAACCTCGTTGCTCCTGAAATTGTGTGCATATAGTTACATGTAGTGAAGTTCGTTCACTGTTTGATGTGTGACTGCACAACTGATTCACTTGTAGCTGTTGGAAATGCTGTTCAGCCCTGCCGCGGTGCTCTATAGTGGCTAAGGTACTCGGCTGCTGACCCGCAGGTGGCGGGATCGAATCCCGGCTGCGGCGACTGCCTTTTCGATGGAGGCGAAAAGGCTCTAGTCTCATTTTGCAGCGCGCTGTGAGAGTGCGTGCGTGTTACTATTCGTGCTTGTGTTTGCGCATTCGTGTGCCTGGACGTCCCCAATAGTTGCTTACGTGACGCGTGATAAATCTTTTAGATAGCACTTTTCTAATTTATCGGCACAGTTATGCTGCGTAACTGTGACACTGCTGTTATACAGCCACCTAACACTTGACTTTTGGTGCAAGATAACGCCGTTATAGGCACACTAGGGTGTGAGAAATGCTTGCCAAGAAAACCGCGCACGTGCGCACCATGGCTGTATATTCACGCGCGTGTGCTCCGCTGGTGAACGACCACCTGTCCGGCGTCCCAAATTATACTGTGAGCGCCTGTACAGCGGTCCAAGAGTAAAGCGCGATGTGTTTGCTGCTGTTGAAATCGACGGTAAGGGCGACAGCGTTCTTGACTGCATGCATCTGGCAACCATTCACTAAGCTTCTGGTTCGCGGTGGTGCCGGCGTATATAGGGCTGCCTCTCGATAGCATATATCCGGACATATACCCTAATAGCTCTCGCACAGCCCGAGGCGATGACGATGATGTGTGAGGTTTAACATGCCAGAACCACTATATGATTATGAGAGACGCCGCATTGGAGGACTCTGGAAATTTTGACCACCTGGGGTTCTTTAACGTGCACCCAAATAGAAGCACACGGGCCTAGAGCATTTTCGCTTCCACCGAAAATGCGGCCGCCGCAGCCGGGATTCGATGCCGCGGCCTGCGGGTCAGCAGCCGAGTACCTTAGCCACTAGACCTACGCGGCGGGGCGAACCTCAGGCGAGGCTACTACTCTGGGATATGTTCAGGAATTGCGGGCAGTTCCCAAAGTTAACCAAAGATGAGTTGGACGCACTTTTGTGAAGTCTCATGTATGAACACAAGTTCTGGCCCTCCAGCGTGCTCGCGATGGGGCCTGCAGGACCTCTCTGGATGGGACCTCTCTGCCCCGTAGAGGGATAAGCCAGGTGGGGATTCAACCGCATTTGCTGGATTCAGAATGTTTTTTTCACTCACTCACTCACTCACTCACTCACTCACTCACCTGCCACGCCGTGCGAAGCGGCTGCGGCTGCGCGTCACGAAGTATCGCAGTGCTCCACCGGTGCCACCGCGAACCACAAACTGAGCAGTTGGTTACCAGATGCAGTCACCCTGCGTGCCATGCGCCCTCGCCCTCAGCAACGGCAGCCACGCGCTCCAAGTATATCGCGTGTCAAACGCCGAGTGCTTTTACTCTTCTTGTGCTCAGCAAGTATGCCGTGCCCATTCCCTCGTTGCCGCTATTCGGTTATTCCAGCGACGCAGGCGGTGCCACGTAGCCGTGCTCCGAAGCTGTCGCACGGTGATAAAACAGCGACGCACTTCAGTCTCTAAGTAGTCATAAACCAATGAACGCGTCTTCACGCTCTACGACGCTGACGTAAGCACTCGTGACATCATTGTCTCGTCCGCCATTTCGACCTTCACTGCGCCGCCTATAGTGGCAGGAATGGTCGAATAATGCCAAACATTTTGCCTTTTCCTTACCGCAGGTATCATAAGGCTTCAGGATTTTCTGAAAGAGGCCCGGGGCAATGATTGGCACATTCAGATGTACCAGTTCCACACTGGTCAGCCGTACCGGGACCTTTTCTGGAAGATCAAGAAGACAAAGGAAACACGGGTTGTGCTGGACGTCAAGAGGGAAAACCTTTTCACTGCCCTGAAACACGTGAGCGAGTGACATAGCCACCTATATTTTAAGCCACATTCGTTTGCTTTTGTAAAGGCCTCTAGGTCACTGAGTATTGTATGTGTTGTAGTACGCAAAGTGAGCAGCAGAAACAGTGTTGCAGGTAAATGTTATAAATACACACAGTGGTACCCACAAAAGACTAAATGCTTGTTTTTTTAAGCAGCACTATATTTTGCAACATGATGCCTTATTGATCGGGACGGACAAGCTATTTTCTTGGTAGTAAACAACATACGCTTGCAATTGATAGGGCGAAATGGTTCGGATAAGAATAATATTCCTTTCAAGAGCTATATGAATTTGTGACCTACGCATTCACCATCACTTCTTACAGCAAATGGCTGCTAATGTCACTGTGACTACGGTCGCAATGCGAATGCTGCGTTTTTTTTCCCGGTTACTACGGTTTAGCTAACGTCACATACTTAATCATTATCGACGGGTCGTTGTGGCTGTTTCCGGCCATCAAATGTGATAAGCAGGAAGAAGCAACCCGAAGTATTAGTCGTTTTAGTGCGGATCAATGATAGCTCTTTCCACTGACTACAAATCCAAGTACGGTTTGACGATCATACGGGCTACTTGCTGGATGTACAGTGGCGGTCAAAATTTTGCGGACCACGGGAGCGCGTGTCAAACATCCCCGAGGCGCCTTCTCACGGCTGATTGCGGAACTCATAACTGCTCAGTGCGCACGCCCCCCCCCCCTCCCCCCACCGTTTTTTTTTCCCTGCCAGTCTGCTCATTGGCTTTCTTTATCTGTACGCACAACGGAACGCCAGAAGAAGCACGAGGCGTCTTCGTTTTGCATTCCTTCCTTCCTTCCTTCCTTCCTTCCTTCCTTCCTTCCTTCCTTCCCTTCCCTTCTTCCTTTCTTCCTTCCTTCCTTCCTTCCTTCTACCATGCCATTGCATCCCGATCGTGCGAGATTTTGCGACTTTCCTTATTTCAATTGGCGGTGTCTTCCTCAAAGCATCACGTAATTATTTACCGTAACGCGCGTTTGTGTAAGATTCGTAGACTCTACGCCAAACAGCAAAAATGTATTGAGTGCACACATACGCGCCTCTTGGCTGGGCAGGTGACGCATCGAAGAACGCATGACCACTTGTTGAAACGTTGGTTATAAGCGAAATACCGTGTTCAAGGATTTCTCATCTTGTCAAGCTTCCATTCTTCTCTAAACTTTTACCGCTTTTGAATCAACGAAACAAGGGTAAATTTAAGTGATCGTTTTGTTTTTCGTTAGGCACAGTATTAATTGGAAATAACAGATAACATCTTCACTGTGTGTTGTTCATAATAGTACCTCATTTGAAGTACCACGCAATGTGACATCTACTTAACTCGCTTTCGTCCTACTCTTAACTCTATGTTTTTTTTTCTTATTCCCCCTTTGATTCGTTCCTTTTTCTTTCCCCGAAAAAAATCTACAGGCGCAGCAAGTTGGCATGCTCACCGAAAGCCACAGCTACCTGATTACGTCTCTGGTGAGTACCACTTTAGTGCAGCGCGCCGTGCGTGTTGGAGCTTTCGCGTCATCCGCAAATCATATCAGCCTCGCGGGTGCCGGCTAGCGGAGCGCGCGCATGTTTGCGGTGTCCCGTCGCCCCCCCCCCCCCCCCCCCCTGCTCCACCTTTCTTCATTCACCACGGGTCCCCGCCGCCTCACTTGGCTTGTTTCTTCTCCGCACCCCAATCTATTTGCACAGCGGTGGTTCTCACGCAATGCTTTCCTCTTTTGTTCCAAGCTCGCCACCTAGCTGCCTCAAATGGCAGCTTCTCACGTAGCGCCCCCACGCTGTTAAAGGTGGCTGCCTGGGCATCTTCTGTTAGCTCTCCAGAGCTTCCGAACGACTGCTTACGCCTCTCCTTCGTCTTTATTGAGTATTGAGTGTCTGTGCCCGTTTTACTTTACTTTTCAATACGGTTGGTTGGGCGAGTTGGCGACACATGATTGTTGGAAATCAGAGCGCTCTACGTATACACGCGCACAGGATTAGGTCTTGTCGTATGTGCCTGCGAAATCGTTTCACGTGTCAGTATATATTTCGCAGCTTTCCGAATAAACATTCAGGTGGTAGTAAGCGCTTGTCTCTGTCTATACTGTCCACGTCTACGTAGTGCGCTCTCATTTCAAACAGTCATGTATCATTTTACGTCAGGACTCTTTAGAGGGACACAGCGGCGTAACCAAGGGGCGTGTCCCCCCCCCCCCCTCACACTGATTTTTTTTTTGCCATGACATAGAGAGCTGTAAACATTTCTGTCTACGTCCCTGGAGGGACACAATAGAGCGTGCTTGAAAATTAATTAACGATGCCGGAAACGTTGCACATGCTGCGAGAAGAACGAGCAAAAAAAATGTAGGTGGAGACACCACCTATCATTTCCCTCACTAGCTTGTCGTGACAACAGAGTTCAATGGTGTCTTTTAGGGCCCAGGACTCGCGTAATCATTCGTCGCTCCACTTGAGTTAACTACTGTGTTCTCAGGGGCACAATGTCTAAACATAGCAACTTCAAAAAAAAAACTATTCAATCAATCTGAACAAAACACGCAAGAAGACCTTGATATCCCTAACATCCAACTGACGTTCATTTGCTGAAGTTCAGGCATAAATTGAACGTCGCTTTTCAATTCCTCTTTCAATAATTAATGACAGTGGAACTAATGACAGTAGAGCTCCTTTAAGAAAAATTAATCTGTGTAGAGTGCTTTAATGTTTCACGGCAGTGCCCTTTAAAGCGTCTACTACTACCCCACTCCTATAACAACGTTTACTCCAGCCCCATCCGCTTCCCACCTGTCACTGACTCTGCGATCCCTAAAGAAGCGAGTGAGCGAGCTGATGACATTGTGTAGAATGTTGTAACTTTCAGAGCACGCCGGTACAAAGCCCTTTTTTGTTTCAGAGAATAGCAAATAGAAATTGGAGTGACGCAGCAAAAACAGATTATTGAGTGTCTCTTTTTTTTATACCCTCCTTATTTCAACACCTTAACTCAACCCATAATGTAACTTTTTGAATTCTAAATAATTGCACGAATAGTGTTGAAGTGGATACTTTATAAAAGCACTAACATGTCTTACGTATCATTAAACGTACGCAGCCTATACCGTAGCAATGCGAAGCTATAGAAACGCAATCTACCCACAAAGATTGTTACAATGTTAATCAATCAAACGTATTGATGCTGTTATGTACAATATTCAAGTTTCCATGCATGGCACCCTGAATAGGATTAGTGCTTTTGTAGAGGTAGCGAAGCATCGCCATGTAAAATTCTATAGTCAGCTCGTCTGCAGTCAGTGATGAAGAGCTATCGACTAGTTATTGGTTGGCGTTTCGAAGTAGTTACTGTCACACTAAGAAAGCAGGCCAGTTAAGTGACTAATCAAATATGAGCGTGCGCTTAGGCTGACTTCCCCCTCCCCCACCTTCTAGGTTTGTGGATGGTGGTTAAAGTATTTGTTTAGACAAGAGGTCACGCCTACGCTAAGTCGATTTGGTTCAAGTGGATGTTCCAACTTTTCTCTTCTGCAGGTGGTACACGAAAAATAATGCTGTTTTATTTATTCATATACCCTAAGGGCTCATTTGGGCATTACATAGAGGGGGTAGTTACAATACAGCAGGGTTATGTGCAAAACACAAATATTTACACAGAACACGACGTTTAGTGATGTTGATATCAATGTACCCTTTGAAATCTATATTTAATCCACTGATTTTGTGAAAAGCTTTCACAATAAACGGATAAACAGATCATCTGAAGTTCTAGGAAATACACAAAGCAAATAACAATATATTTATTATTTTATGTTGCAGATAACAAACACTTTTTGGGCCTGTAGCCAAAGGCTAATTGAAGGTTACACAAAAAATAAATTATCTAAAAATCTTAGTCCAGCATGGAAATAAAAAACAGCAGTAGCAATAATTGCGTCAACATGATTTCTCAAATAGATAAAAATTAACTCGATAAATCAAGAACAGACATACACCATGGTACCGAAGAACAATCTAGAGACTGCATGCAAATACAGGAGAATAACTTTTTTAATTTAGGATGTGTGGTAATTGGTATGTGTTACGCTTGTTCAAGAAAAGAGGAAATATAAATATTGATCCAACTGTAATTATTAGATATATATCTTCTAGAATTATATATATATTTAATGAGCATAACAAAAAAGTACAACTTTTTTGTAACTTGGTATTACAATAGTATAGTGTTTCTCATTTACTCAGAATGATTGAGTGGAATTTTTTTTTTTACCGCAGGACTTGCACACGGTGGACTTGGAGGAATTCAAGTACGGCCAGACAAAGATTACTGGCTACCGATTGGTGGACGTGGACAGTCCGGAGCTGCAGGGATTTCTCAAAGACTGGGAGATCATCTCATCCAGGATGGACCGCAAGGCGCCGGTCCCACAGACCATTCGAGTACTCGTGCCAACATTATTTTCATGCACGCATATACCGTAGATTTATACGCAAAGAAAACTACTATACAAATATATTGACTAAGCAATCGGCCACTAAGCAAAACCCGGAAAAGCCGCACGTGTTGTTGTTGATGGGGATTATGATGATGATGAAAAACATTTAATTATAGAAGGTATCTACAGGGAGGGTGGGAGCGGTCCATAAGGGGCCGCCCCATACAAACACTACTGTCTGCGTATTTTATTTTACGAGCGTACCATGTTATTTGATTTCCTTCCTATGGCCACCAAAATGTGCACCGTTGGTGTACAGACAGACCATATTTCTGTGCAATAAGAAATAACTCTTCCTTACACACTCTGTTCCAATCTTTTTTTTTTCTTTCGCTGACATACTGCTAAACTACTATATTTTTGTACGAACGCTGTGCACCTGGTAACTTCATGTTTGCTACAAATATTCCAAACCACCCTCAGCAACAACGCCGACAGCTAACTTTTTTCCCAAGGTAACTTTGTTATTTCTTCAAAGAGAGTATTAAAATAAAATGCAAAGGGTTCATGTATAAGCTTCTTTATGAACAGCCAGCCACGCTTTTCATACTAACATGGTTCGCTTTGGACGCTTTCGTTCTGCGTACATCAGCCTGCTTTTCAGAACGTTTATAACAGCCAAAGATCTTAACTTTTTCTGGAAAACCAAATACCATGTTGCAATTTTTTATGGCAAAGTTTAAATTCACATGAATGCTATATTTTGCCTTGTTTGTTTAGTTACATTAGCGTTCACTTTACAAATTTTTACAAGCCGAAAAATCATCTGTGTGCGAAGTTCTCTTGACGTGCTAAGTAGCCCTTAGGGAATCCTAATTAATACAGCAGTCGCGAATCACGCGCAAGCCAGCCAGTACACTTCGTTAGCGTTAGTATGCATTTTCGCTTAAGACTTCTGTCAAGATGGCTGTCTTTGAGCAGGATATACGTTCCTGCAATATTTGACGCTCGAAGTGAATGTCTTGCGCCCTCAATAAATACACACATGATCACTGTAAAGAATAGAAGACGACACTCTTATGACTGTAAATAATGGCCTTGTTTCGGGAAATGTAACGACTAGATTACTTTTCCGCTGCCGATTCAAGCAAGACAGCGTTGGGAACGCTCACCGAAAGCTTGTCAAACATGGTTGTAAACACGAGCTGGAACAACGAACTTCTATTTGTTACTCTGCGCTCATACTATATACGCAAAGAACGCATGAGCATTCAGTCACCGAAAAGCTTGATTTTGTAATGAAGTTTACTGGTGTGATTGCTGACACCTCATCACGAGAAATGTTGTTTAGAAAACAAAAGGCCCTACGGCACCAAATTATGGCGGCAGCTGTATAGTGCGAATCTAATTTAATCTTAGGAAAGAGATAAAAAGCAGTGAGCTTGGGGCAAGTAGGGAGGCGTGGGTACAGAAAAACAGGTAGTTGATAAGTTAGTTTTCCCATGTTCACAAATCGTTTCTTTTTCTCTGGCTAACGTACAGCTGAGCTTGTACATGTTGCTTTCATACAGATGCTAAATCATGCTTGTTAGTGTGTGCTTATTGGCCAATAGCAACTCAATGATGAAGACAATGATCCTTCCTGGTGAGTTAAGACGTAAGTTCAAGGTATGGTCAGATGCTGCCAGATAACCAACTAGCAAATATCCGTGAAGCATATATATACAGTTTTTTCATCGTACTATAGCACAATGAAACAAGGTAACGACAGAAAAGACAAAGGTTGTCCAGTTTCATTGCGTTATTAAAGGTGAATTTATAATATGAGAACGCCAACTCGGCAGACGTTGAACTCTTTGAAAACATACGACAGATGCGCATTTTGGGTGCTTTACATGTATTTTATGCGCATGGTCCCCTAGCCATTGCAGACCGAGGTTGCTTTCTTTCGACAGTGAGCTCACGAGGTCCTCCTATATATAATCTGCTGTTTTGGTTCCAAAACGTCGAAACTTCGCGATCGTCGCGGTTCTTTAAAGTGTTCAAATTTTTGCTTTTAGCGCATTATTCCAGTCTCGGGTTCTTATTCAATGATAATACAAATCAACGTTATTGGCCAAGAACTTGCTTTCTATCTCATTTATTTTCAGAAATGGCGGTGTAGAGCTGGTCTACCATTCTGTTATCGTGTTCCAAAGCATTCCGTTGAAACGGGGCTCTTTGGCTAGCTAGAAAAAAAATATAAAGACAGCGCACTAGAGCAGACGAATTTGTTGCAACCTGTGACATCCGATAGTCTTTGATGCTCCGGACGCTGAGCAAGCTTTTTTAATCTTACTCTTATGTGAAAAAACAAACAAACCAGGTAGACTCGGTCTGGCAAAGAAAACTTCTACATGGCAGTTAAGTCGCAAGTTACATTTGTTCATCCAAAGCTGGCGCAAAACATAATGCTTATTACCTCGGTGAAAGCCACCTGTATTATTTTTCTGAACAGATGGCCAAGAAAAAGCAACATTTTCTTGTTTTCCTCTAATTTTCTTTCTCTTGGTGACCCAATAACTGGCCGCTTCGAAACATTTGGTGCACGGTTTCGTTGGAAGCGGGAGTGCACGAAACTCGAGACAGTACCGAATTGAAAGCACCGGCTCCCGTTTCTTCTGCCCGCTGTGCGGAAATCTGCTGTTTTCGCAGTTGTGTAGAGGAATTCCCGTTTCTATGGGGAATCCTTGGGACTGAGAGTTTCGATGTACTTAGTTCGGAGCAGATTGGATTTCTCCAATGTAAGCGCCGCACGTGCCTCCGCGAGAATAATGTCCAAAAAGCCCGCCAAAACAGGTGGTTGTGAGGGGATGTTAATTTATAAAATCGGGCATTACTTAGAAAATAAAATTAAAAAATTTAATTGACTGGCGACCGTCTTATATAGCTGCTCAGACTGAAATAATAGCATTCCTCAATATGTAATGATGGGCCACCTGCTGATCTCATTAAAGCGATAACGTTAAGGGCTCATTTAACTGAAATTTCAGCGTGGCCTCTATGGTTCTGCGCGCAGAATTATCTTGTATGTGACCGAAAAAGGGAGAGAGATGCAAATAAGTCAGTGCAATAAGCACAAACCAACTAGTCTAGCAAAGTTTTTATCAAAGACTTGCCCTAGGGAAAAATTTAGGGCAGGTTTTGAAGATGGTATTAGTAAATGAATTCAAGCCCGGCTAAGTAAACACGAATGATCAGCTTTGTGGCTTGTAGGAAGAAAGGAAGCAAAAACATTATGGGCTTGTAAATGCTTAAAAATGTGTTTTAGTAGAAGTTCATGCTTACACATTGGAAATAGTTACTAGAAGGCGATATTTGCGGGGCTGGTTTTCAAGAAATGGCACCAACAGCCTCTGTTCCTATGCGCATACAGACATAGCCACCATCGTTTACGATTGCGTAGCAGGCTCGCCTGTCATCTGCTTTTGGTCAAACTCTGTGACGTTTGCATATCTAGTCAACTGCACTCTTTCAATTCAAACTAAGTTCACACGATCCATGGATGTCAATAATTCATTCGACTTTCCTAAAAGCCCTTAAATTGACATGCTTGGAAAATTTCAATAAAAACGTGGTAGCAAATATTGATAAGAAACCCAGTAGGAGATATTGATCAGCGTTCAAGCTAAAGACCACATAATCTTTAAAACAAAGCCAAAGCACTCTCAAGTGAATCTCTCTGGGCCTTTTTGTAAGGGCAGATTTCTTGTAAAACCTCTTTGCAGACCGAAACGGCGCTGATGTATGACGCTGTGAAGCTATTTGCCATGGGTTTGCACCAGTTGGACTTGACCAAGGCAGTAGACTTCCCGGTGATCTCGTGCGATATGGCCGTCTCGTCGTCCGATGGCAGCAGCCTCATCAACCTAATGAAGCCCGTAAGTACGCCTATGACCACAAACTGTGTGCATCCATGCATGTGCTGGTGGTGCATGGGGCGCTGACACTGCCTGCATGATCACCTGACGATTTAACTGTGACAGATCTCAGGCAGCATACCTTACGCCTCCCTTCATAGCGTTCTGCCTGCTATATAATTCGATGTTTTCTTTTCTCTGCGTTCTATGTGCATAGGGGGCATCCTAAATTAGGCGTAATTGTCCTATTGTTAAAGTTATCTGGAAAATTCGTAGCTTGCTACAGCCTCTGCGCGGGAAATTGTAATCCTAATTATGTTATGTAATTGCTGCTACTTGAAAAAAAAAACATCTATGAACGTATCAACAGCAATTTCGAAGAAGCCCGATCTCCGGTCACACTACTACTACTTTGTCCGGCTCCTACACCGCTTTGACAAGTGTCATCAAATGTGGATTTTAACCGCGATAATATATACTCACGTTTTATCGACATCTAAATACTCATGCTCTAAAATATGCCAAATAATTGCAGTTCTTCGTTTTTTTAGGTGCACTTCCTGATCAATTGGTACTCCGAGGAGTGATCCTGTCACCGCCGGTTGTTTGCAGAATATGCAAATTTCGTCTTACATTAATTACTCACAGGAAAAGCTGGAGTCGTTAGCGTTAGTACTCATGATTGTTTAGAAGCATAAAAGGAAAACTACTCATGCGTAAACTAAAGAAAATGAAATGATTAGGTACAAGTGACCACAGGGAAACAAGAAGGCGAGAACTATGCGCAGTTTCTGTGCGTAACAACATCGTGACTGGAGTGTGGGCGTAACCACCGGAAATGCCGAAAGGAAGCTCCACGTGTAGATGAAACTTCTTGATTTATAGAGGGAAAAAAAAACCCATTAGAATCAGTCTTCCACGGCAATGCTTCACCACTGAGACATGGTCTCGAGGAAGGCGTGCTCGGGAAATTGGCAAAAATTGTGACAAATCATGCGTTCTCCGTTGGCAGCTTAATCAGCTTCGGACCGAGCAGCTATACCATGGCCGCGGGAGCCACGGCCAGACGACGCTGTGTAATACTAGACGAGTGCGCGAGCCGCTGGTCATTAATTTCGCTGGGAAGGTTTCCGCGCGGCCGTGGGCAATTAGGTGACCCCTCCTAGGTTTGTGACCCCTGCCGCCATCACTCCCACTCCTCTTCGCTTACACCCCTTCCGCCCTGGCATTTGCCAGACGCTCAAGCTCTGGACTAGCGCTTCCCTCTCGGGAGCTGCGACTTCCTTCGCGACCTTTTCTGATGCACCGCCCCTTGTCACAATCACGTTCGCTTCGAGAAATAACGAAGTTTCACTGTGTTACCCCGTTGGCCATAATGTGAACGATGGAGGCTTTTGTTGTGACCATTTATACGCGTGGACGTTCGCAAAGCTCATTCAGGAGAGGCTAAATTTCACTGCAGCGTCTCCGCAACCTTCTTTCTTTTCCCCATCGGCCTAGTTCAAAAAAAAAAAACAAGTCTCCTAATGCAGGCAAAACTGAAAAAAAAAAAAAGGATGGCGTTCTTTCCGCAATAGCCTGTCCATGGTCCTTATTGTTGTGAGGATAAATATCGAAAGCTATAGCTGTACTTATTGGAATTAAACTGTAGCGCATTTTCACGAACATTCCTGCAACTGCAGTGAAGCAGTAATGACGCGAATATAGATTATTGGGAAGTGGACGACGAATTACCCTTTGCGCAGGTAGGATCCGAATCCACAGTCTTCTAATTCCTTGACCGGATTTTCTGTCGGATTCATTTGGTCTTGCTTGTACACTGTGGAGAACGACACGATACATGTCAGTCGGCCGTGCATTCAAGGCCGTGGAACTAAAGGCGTCTTCTCATCGCAGATCACCCTACAGGGGCTGACCGGAGAGATAAGCTTTGACCCTCAAGGATTCCGGTCAACCTTTAGCCTGGACATCATGGCCCTGAAGAGTGACGGGTTGCAGAAGGTAATGAAGTTATATATTTTGGCAGTTAAGTATTGCGTCGTTTAATATTCACAAAGACAGAGAAAGGACCCAGGCTGCCCGTCATCTTTACAGCGAGCATGTAACGCTTACTGAAATATGACAAAAAAAAACGTGACAACGAAAAACTTTATTGTCAACGCAACATTCACCTATATATTGATACAAAAGAGCCCGTGCAGCGTTTTTGCTTGAAGGAGGAGAATGGTCACGATGTTACTCGTAACATTGCATAACCACAGTAATTAAAGCTCAAAGCACATCTCCTCACATTCACGTCATAATACATCGAAAAGAAAGAATGACATTGAAGCATTTTTTATATAGAGAATATTTTTAAAAATTAAGTTTCCTGCCAAGCAGAACAACATGTGTGTCACGCTGATTAATCCGCAGAACAAAGTGTTCTTATCGTTCCATTTATCCGCTCTATTTTGAGGAGTGTGTGAGGCGATGGACTTTGCAAATGCCGCTGCTTTTCTGATTATAAAGTTAGTTGCGAACGATACCTGTTTCTCTTCCGTCTCGAGCCTTTTTATCGCCGAGTACGCGTCTTTTCGCTATTCTGCAATCATGTACCAGGCAGCCCAGCAACTGATTTCACTAAGTTACATAGAACGCATAATTCGAGCAATAAAGACCTGTGGCCGATTATTTCATCAGCGCTGCTTCGGCAACATTATTTTGAGCCTAACCTTCCCACAAATGCTTACTAATTTCCTCAGAAGACAGGCCATCAGATATAACTTTCGTTGTTAGAGATTCCTCATTGTAAACGCTGGAAGCGTGGTGCTGTAACATAGCTGCAAGCCTAGACAGCGAAGATTCATTCAGGATATGGAGATTGTCACCGCATTCTTTCCACGCGTATCAGAAAATGAATCAGCATCGTCATGAAATTCATTTTAGTCATGTGGTTCCAATTAGTTTCTAATAAGAGATTTCATTATTTTCTTATAAAAAAAATAAAGGAGTCAGGCTGAAGTGCGCGATCATGTGCCTGAAGACCTGACTCCTGTACAATCGGCGCTTGGCAAGCAACATAACGACACAAAGAAAAAACAGCCCATGCACACAATGAACCCTGCTTTAAGCAACAAACATGATCAACATAAGTAACAAACAATAGTGAAATGACTTACATAAGTGATGGAAGTAGCATAAGGAACACTGCAACACACCAGTGTTATTCAACCTGCAGGCGTTGACACTGACAGCCACAAAATACGAGAACGACAATGCGCGACACCTGTAACGTTATACACCTTTTTGCATGACTGTTGGGAACAAAGCGGGAAGGTTAGATGATGAGACAAAGGAAACCACAAATTTTAAAATGTGCTTGAGTCTTTAAGTGAAAGAGAATTAAACTTACACATTTTTTACACTTCTAGACCTAGGTCAGTCATAGATGTACTGTGGTGATTTTTACCGTCGTACACTGTAGTCACAGTCACATCGTTTGCTGCAGCCGTGCACTGGCTCGTGCCCGTGGCACGAGCCAGTTGCATTGCCCGTGCATACGGGCAATGCCACTACGCAAGTGACTTGCTTTCCAAAAGCGGCTTTTAGGCGAGTCGTTCCTCGTTCACCTCGTAACAAAAATATCACCGTAAACGGGTACACGTCGCAGAAACTGGGTAAATCGCACTATTCACCTCTGGTTCACTAAAGGTGAAGAAAGCAACAGCTAACCCGAAAATCGGCTTTTTGCCACAGAAATTAGCGGGCCCTATACTATAACCTCATCAACTATCATCAATCGCACACCAGGAAGTAGAAAGTTTTTTTTTTTTTGACGAGGGGGGAGGGTTGATTTCGGTGAAGGGGGGAGGGTCTCCCTTGAAATGATTATTTTTCCAAAATATTTAGGAGGGGTGGCACACGCTCGGTGTTTCACCCTTTGTCTACGCCACCAGCGCGTTACCATAGTCATGCCACTGTCACATGATACATTGTGCTTATGAAAGCTACTGTACCAATCGTGCCTCGCACTGCGCAGCTATGGGTCGCCCGAAGATAAGTCACACTGCTGAGTAAACAAAACTTCAACATCGCTACAGCAAAATGCACGCCAAGTTAAAGTCATACAAGCCCAAGTGAATGTTCACGCAAAAGTTCTGCGGTGATACGGCAATCAGTGAGCATGAGACCGATCAGTTTTGCTGCTTATCGAGCATCGCGTGGCTTCGTGTTAGTATTCAGTCATATTTTTTTACAGCAAAGTTTTATGTGACGAGGCGAAAACAAAGTTCCGAACTCCTACGTGCGCAAAAACTTTTAGCCTGTACGTGCCACAGAAATTGTGCAAGCCCTTACTACTCACAGTTGTTACACTAAATGTTGAGCAGGAAGTGCACATGCAGCAAACACCAATTAATATTTCTGAAAACACGACACACGCCGAAGGCGATTAAAACAGGAACTCCATAAGTTAGAACCCGAGCGGCCATTTGAGTTGAATAAAATACAAGGTCCATGCCCATCCAAAACAAATGACAAAGCAATGAAGGTGCTGCAACACTTCTTCGAAGAAACGAAGATTTGTGACCACTATACTGAGCGGACAAAAGTTAAAAGTGAGCGTGGCGACTACGTGTTTCTTCTGCCCATAGGAGAACTTTTGCTCTCGCCCATGTACGGCCCCGCCGCGGTGGTCTAGTGGCTAAGGTACTCGGCTGCTGACCCGCAGGTCGCGGGTTCGATTCCCGGCTGCGGCGGCTGCATTTCCGATGGAGGCGGAAATGTTGTAGGCCCGTGTGCTCAGATTTGGGTGCACGTTAAAGAACCCCAGATGGTCGAAATTTCCGGAGCCCTCCACTACGGCGTCTCTCATAACCAAATGGTGGTTTTGGGACGTTAAACCCCACAAATCAATCAATCAATCAATCGCCCATGTACGACTGTATATATATACATATATGCTATTTGTTTTTTTTTATTTCTAACAATCAAGTGGAAAGGGGTAGCCGTCGCCAAATAATGGTGGCAAAAACTCCTTCGTTTATTTTCTACTTCAATTAAAAAATATTTCTAGACAGACGTAACTAAGACAGACCGTAATGAATCCAGTAATGAACACCATGCTGCAGGGCCGCAAATATCGGCTTCGCTGGTCAACCATCTGAGTGGAGTGCTTGGACGGTGATATCTTTAATAGGGAATTTCGTTTGACTTTCTTTCCTCTGGAACATAAAATATGCAAGGCCACGCTGTTCTCAACCATGCTTCTGAGAAAACGCCACTCTCAAATGAGGCTAATTTTAAGAAACAACCCGAATCTGTGTGATCTCAGACTTGCTTCGCGGTCCGGCATCGTTGTTGCGTACCGCTCGCAACACGCGCAAATTTCTGTTGGTGACTCCTTTTCTTTTTTTGCGAGCGCATCTTTTCGCTCTCCATGGCAATTAGCCAAGCCTGATTACTCCCACTCTAACAATATCAGAAGCTGATTGATACGTTAGATTACACTTACCTTCGCTGCTATGAAAGCCGCCTTTACGTCACATGCTCCTCCTCACTGACCGATGGAGGGGGTATTTCTTAATTAACGGAATGGGCTCTTTTGATCCTTGAATCTCGTTAATTAAGCAATCTCGTTTCTAAGAAGTGTAGCGAGCGTACGAGCGTACTACAATAACGCTCGTTTCGCTACTATTTCGGAACCATCTTCCAGTAAAAAGCCATTACTCTCCCAACGTCTGGGACTCCAGTCTTCGTCTCCACTTGGAGGCAACAACTCCAAGAAAGAAGGGGGGAACTTCTAATTAACCAACTCCGATTCAAGCTGGCCGGCTAATGCGATTGCCGCTGCCCGAAAGGGAATAAATTATACGCTTCGGTCGCTCAGAATAAGAGCAGAAAAAGGAGACGGCATGGGCCTACTCTCACTTCGTGCTTTTCTCAATGTGGTTTTGAAGAAAGGCCAACGCCCCTCATTTTATCCTAACTTCATTTAATTGGATGCGTGTAAGAAGAGATATTCGAAATATTTCTTTATACTTCAACTTCTTTCAAAACGCAAAAAAGCAGGCTCAAGTGTTCAGCCATTCAGTTCAGCGCAGCAGGCGTGCTTTCGCTGCAGTCTCGAAAAATGAGAGACGTTCAGAAAACGTTCGTGTATGTAATGAAAGAACCACACACAACATCAATGCATGAAAATAGTATAATAAAGCGAAAACACTCTATGACGTTGTTCTGCGGTTCAACAACGTCTTTGAAGTAGATATCTCGTCTCTTAAGTAGATCTCACATGACGGCAAAATATGATGGTATGCCCGATTATCCTATTACTATGTTAAAAGGGAATGCCATCATTATTAAAATTGAAGTTCGGGCACACGTACAAAGTATTTTGCAGAATTGGTCTAATAAACGTATATTAAGATAGTGTCACGTGAAGGCGAAGCTGCAGCAAAACCGAGAATGGTGGAGTTCTTTATTTGTGCCCCCCCCCCCAAAAAAAATGAAGTCTAAACATATAAGGGATACACGCTGTGCATTGATAGCGGTGTCAGCAGTCGTTAGCCGTTGATTTATCTGCTAAGCGGCAAAGCGCGTCGGTATTTATAGATGTAACATTGGAGATTCCAGTGTTATCAATAAAGGCCACGTAAGTCGATTTGATTGTTATGTGGGGTCCCAAAACCACCATTTGATTGAGAGACGCCGTAGTGGAGGGCTCCGGAAATCTCGACTACTTGAGGTTCTTTAACGTGCATCCATATCTGAGCACACGGGCCTACAACATATCCGCCTCCATCGGAAATGCAGCCGCCGCAGCCGGGATTTGATCCCGCGACCTGCGGGGGCAGCAGCCGAGTACCTTAGCCACTAGACCACCGCGGTGGGGCTGGCTTCCTAAAACAGACTATACTGCATCACGAATTGGCCACTCCGTTTTTTTTAATCCATCAGGTACAATAGGAGTTGGAGATAATTGTCGCAAAATGTAATAGTTGTCTCTCTTCTCGCGTATCGACGAGTGCTCTGGAAGCTAATAATAATTGTTAGAATTCAACGTCCCGAAACCACGATACGTCTACTATGAGAAGCGCCGTAGTGGAGGGTTATGAAAATTTCGACCACCTAGGGTCCTCTGGCTGGCTGTATGTATGTATGTATGTATGTATGTATGTATGTATGTATGTATGTATGTATGTATGTATGTATGTATGTATGTATGTATGTATGTATGTATGTATGTATGTATGTATGTATGTATGTATGTGTGTGTGTGTGTGTGTGTGTGTGTGTGTGTGTGTGTGTGTGTGTGTGTGTGTGTGTGTGTGTGTGTGTGTGTGTGTGTGTGTGTGTGTGTGTGTGTGTGTGTGTGTGTGTGTGTGTACCAAATTGGCGGAAACAAGCACCTGGTTAAATGGACGGAAAATTAAAATTCATGGTTCTTAGTATAATACTTCGTTCACTTTCAATTTTCCGTCTAGCAGTGATACAATGTAGCCACGCAAAGAAAGTTCATTATGAAAAGGGTCCTCAAGTGATAGGAGAAATAGTGATGGCTTTCCTATTCATATCAAGAATACAGTTCAGGAGAGACAGATTGTGTCGGCGAATAGGCCTTAACACCGATCCCGAACAAGCGCCGCACTCAATCATCATTCTCTCAGTCTCTGAAGTCAATCGATACTCGACTAACACTGTTTAGAGCCGCATACTTTCGGCCCGAGTGAGTGCGTTGTAAATTATGCACAGATAAAAATTACGCCGCAATTTGCCGGAGTGCACGGAGATATCCGATCACGAAGTAACGTGTTGCAGAATACTGATGAAGAGAAAGTGGCTTTCAATGAGTCCGGAAATAATGCTGAATAAAATATTAATAAATCAAGCAATCTTTTAAGCTCCAGAATTTCTAATCAACTTAGTTGCTGCTGAGAGCAGGAGGCGCTCTTATATTCACATATTTACACATTATTCAATTCAAATTATTACAAAAATAAGTACATTAGTTGAGCGTACAATTTCCAAAAAAAAAAAACGAAGGTTCTTCCGCTGTACGTACCAGTACGACTCAAGCATGCAACTGTTTGCTGTTTTTATTTTTATTCCGTGATATCCTCGCATTTATACAGTCGTCATTAAAAGTAGGTTACCGAACTATATGCGTGCGTGTATAATTTGTGTACCTTGTGTTATAAACATAAAAAATTCTTGTTCCTTACGTCGCCGTAAGCTCTTCCAAGTCCACTTTCTCATTAGTAAGAGAGAGTATACCTTAGCTCAAACTGACAACGCCTTCATTTTGCAAGGGCTTTCTGCCACTGGCCGCTCGACTTCACCGATGATTTTACCCCACGGAAAATTCTAGCGCATGCAGGTGAACTTTTCGGAAAGTCTTTCGCAAGCGAGGCATACATGTCATTGGCTGACCGCCTTCGCGAGCGTTAGGCAGTGTCGGGACAAGCTGGGAATTTCGCATTAGGACAAAATCCTAGCATAAGCGCGTTTTGCGGGATCAGTCCTTCAATACGGTCTTCATAAAGCTCGCGACCGGTGCGGGTGGGATTGGTCACCAATATTTTGTTTCATTTCGAGGATTTACTGCGTGCACACTGTCCATGTGGTTCGCGCCAACATTGCAAATGATTTTAAAAACGAACATTAATATGTAAAAGAAAAAAATTGGCAGCATATCCACGGAGTGAATGAGGGAGAGTGGGGCGAAGCATTCGTCCGTCCATTCGTTCTTGCTTCCGTCCGTCCATGAGTCCCTCTGTGTGACCATTCATGCGTCCATCTGCCCGTCCGTCCATGCGTCTGTTCGTGCGCCCGTCCCTGCGTTCGTTCATGCATCCGCCCCTGCGTCCGTTCATGCGTCCATCCATGCATCTGTCTGTGTGTCCGTTCGTCCATCTATTCAACACTCCAAGTAGCACCATCTCGCATCTTTTCATCATATATTCCCCATATAAAAGCACCGCCATCCAGCGGATATTCCAAGGACTAAACGAGAGGTGGCCCACGCACGTTTCTTACGGCTCGCGCTTCGGGTCCACTTCCCACCTTTAACCACCTCGAGTTCATGGTATACACTAGTTCACTGTATTCATGGCATTGCGGCCGAACGCTCGCTAAACCTTTCGAAAGCCAAGGAGGTTACGCCCCACGAGTATAACATAGGAACCTTTTTCTGTCAGATAGTGCTCAATGTACATGCCAATGGCTGATATTGGGGATCGCAGCGTGCGTGTTAAATAAAAGCTGAATGCTCCTGTCAATCACTCCCCATTAGCAGCCATTGGCATGTACATTAGGCACTATTTTTATTGTTCAGCAACGCACAGAAGAAATCTCTCACCGGCACCACCTTGGAGGTCAAAATGTTATACTTGTTACACACTAAAACAGCTACGAGGGGCGAACGGGTGCCGTAAAAAGAGCTTTGCCCCTAAAACACTGTTCTTTGTGCATTCACCTAAGCCTGGAGTGAGTTGGCCATCTTAGTAGATTTATAAGGAAGCAGAAGAACACGAGCTGTGGCTTCACGTGCCCCTGTCAAGCGTCGCCTTTATTTTATTTTGTTGAGGTCGCACGCTCTTCGGTTTAGTTCAGCGCCCAGAGGAGGGCGCTACGAAGACGACACTGTGTGGCAATACGTCAGATGACCTCAGGCGAGAAATTTCGATGCCAAAATGGCGCCACAAATATTTGCGATTTGCGACGTCATAACGACGGCATCGCGTAATGATTTTTTTTTCTTCCATCACTGGTCCCCGATGTCTCCAGACGGTCGCCACCGACGGTCGGATGTCCCGTTCGATGAAGCAAGCATTCAATTATTTCGCCTTAACAGCCCATTTCTTTATTATAGAATGGTTACGGCGCACACAGACGGGGACGCTGATACTGTCTTAACCTTGCTACGACGCCATGCCAACCTGTGAGCCCCATTTTTTTTTTTGTCCACAAATCCCATTTTCTTAGCGGCTTGCTCGATTGCTTTCGTACGCGTACATGTAAGCACTAAACTAAGGTGATATGCCTTGGAAGAATTTTCGGTCCATCAAAGGCCACATTTTCGAGTATGTCCCGCCTTTAAACCTACGCTGCCCCCAGTTCGCATTACCACTGAAAATTGGAGACTCTTCGAAACCGCGTTTTAAAATATTTCTGTAAAATCGGTGCGTAAGCGAGGTGAAAAGGGAGAAACGTTCTTCCCTATTTAACTATACCTATCAAGTGCAGGTGACCTAGTTCCGACCAACGTTCCACCACTTCCATGATATAGCGTTCGGTAGGCAGCGTAGATGAGGGTTGAAATTGGGGAAAGAGAGGAGAGAAAGGGAGGTATTCACGGTGAAGCTAAAATATCCCAGGTTTGAGCTAGCCTGCCAGCCGGATGGTTCCGTAGCGACACGCGAAGCCATTCATGCGTGCTCGGGCACTTCAAATTGCCCTTCCCGGCCTTCTGCACCGGTGACCACAAGCTGCGCCCACGTATCACACCAACCAGGGGGGGGTCTCGACGGTAATTTTCAGCTACCCAACGCGCGTAAGAGACGGCGCAAAGCGGTGGTGCAGTGTCAACGCCTCGAGATAATTGCCACTCGAGTTAGGTCTCTCGCGAGACCAGAAAATGTTCGGGGGAAATGGCGTCTGTGTGTGGGACGGAATGGGTGCATGACCACGGGTCTATGTGAAAAGTGAGGCCATATGTGAGACACACTTGAAAGATGGGGAAATTTAGTGGATGACAGACAGACACTCCATGATGCTCGTGCGAATTACGGGATGGTATTGCTTCTCGCCTGAGCGTTGACGTTTCGCACTCCACTTGATTTTTGCGTTGAAGCAAATCATGAACGCGTGGAAGGTCTGCCATTGAGCAGCACATTTTCTCGCTTGTCTGGCATGACGGCGGTATTTGAGAGTTTTTTGGTCGGTTATCTCAGCAGGTTAAGGTGATTGCTTCATGGTACAGTGCGCCTCAGTTGTCGGAAAAACTCGCGTCGCACTTTGTACAAAAGCAAAGCAAAACAAAGACGGAATCAGAGTTTTAATTCAGCGCTGAGGTTCTGGTCGACGTTAGAATATGTCGATGGTGCGAGAGTCTACATTTTTTTTTTAAATACTATGGTCACTCTTGGGCTACTTCAACGTAGAAACTTTGATCTGACTGTCTCTCTGTTGGTCTCTCTGATGGAGGATTCATTTAAACCCTTTGTTCAACGTCCACTTATCTTGATCTGGTGGCTGCGTTCGTACTTGGGAACATACGCAATCAAAACGGAAATATTACGCATATTTCAGGCACAACATCAATAGCGTCAGGCAGTGCTTTTCATTTAGAAAATGCATAGATACGTCATTCTGAAGGCCTAAGTGTTTATTACGCTGCGCTGACAATTCGGTGCTATGAAGGAAAATGTTTTTTTTTTTTACGCTTAGCTAAAACTCAGGGGCCTTAACTAACATGGCTCGTTGCTGCCAACTACCAGACGCTCGGCGTTCTATAAAAGACGTTTGTTTCCTGACACAACTGCCAGATGGCGCCATATCCCACGCGGCCTCTCCATACAAAGCACTATGGTTATTGGACGACCTTTGCAGCGAAGCACGGAGATGCGGGGCCATTTTTATTTTTCCTTAATATATAAAATAATACCTACCGAGCGTAACCGTTAGATGCCTTCGCAGTTGCCTTCATGATCATCGTGTGCGTTTCATGTCTGAATGTTATCCATTCACAAAGCTCCAGTGAACTAACCATCGCTAATCTGTAATAGTGCTTACCAATATTTATTTTCACCTAGAATATCAAGGACTGAGCGACGCTATAATTGCTGTAGATACCACAGTCGGCTTCCCCGATGTTAACCAGTAATTCACTATCACAGTTAGCCGGCCCAAACTTCGTGGTGAGACAGAATTATGACAGCACGGAAGCGCCGAGACGGTCGGGAAGTGCGAAGCCACCACTTCCCACAATTCCAAGTTTCGCGTATATCCCCTACACCCGAAACGCCGAGCGTCGAAACGCCATCTTCCACGTCACTGCACGGTTCTAGAGGTCCTCCACTGCTTCTCTCTCGGGTTTCTTCCCGATGCCTCTTCTTCCGATCACGCCGGAATGAACGACAGCGGCGATCTTCGCTGCCTGATCGTGTTGATTTCCGCCCGCTAACACCGGCCGCACCCACATTCGCCTTCGCCTTTTGACACTCGCCACACGTCGTGGTTGAACAAGACTGATGGCACCCGAGCCGCCAGAGATCATTATGCGGCCGTGTCTGCGACGGGAAGGGTCCTTCTTTTGCTGAGCCGCCTCGCGGAACACACACGCGTCTTCTCTTTCTTGCGGAGCGCTTTCTATTTACAGGCCGTGATGCCCCGCAAAAAAAGAAAGGCCGCGGTTTCTTCTGTTCTGCCCGTCATCCCGGTAAAAAGGAATGTTGATGGTTCCCGCGAGAAGGCGCTGGCTGCGCTGGCTGTGAGCGGAATTCTGTGCACGTAGCGAGCGCTCCCCTTACCGTGACGTCGTCGAACATTTATGGGATTCTATCCTGATTGCTTGTTCCTCTAGCGGTGAGCGCGACGGCACCCTCGCTTCGCTGTGTTTTGGTGTAGGTACGGCATCCTTCTGCATTGCGATGGGTCGTTGAACTATCGTTCGTTTCACTTTAAGCAAAGTATGCAGGACCGCCGGGGCACCTAAATTTAGGCATCTGGCAAACAACTCTGGGTGGATAAGGTTAGCTCGTATATTACCCTAGCGTGTGACGTATTTCGTGTCTTGGATGTCACTTTGCATGAGCCTATAAAGAGAGCGCTTTAGAAAGAACGCCTAAAGAAAACACCTAAAAAGAATGCCTAAGGATAGATAGATAGATATGTGGGGTTTAACGTCCCAAAACCACCATATTATTATGAGAGACGCCGTAGTGGAAGGCTCCGGAAATTTCGACCACCTGGGGTTCTTCAACGTGCACCCAAATCTGAGCACACGGGCCTACAACATTTCCGCCTCCATCGGAAATGCAGCCGCCGCAGCCGGGATTAGAATTCGCGACCTGCGGGTCAGCAGCCGAGTACCTTAGCCACAAGAATGTCTAAAGAAGATGCCTAAAAAGGATGATTACAAAGGAAACTTTGAACTAGGTTCTGAGCTCGGAGGTAATGCATTCACAGTCTAGCTCTTACTCTCGCTCTCTTTATCTCGTCTTCGTCAAGCTGATCATGTGTGTGTTTTCTTACTTGTCGAACATGAATATAGTAGTATGACATTAGTACAAAGCGTGAAGTCCACGCTTTGTTTGTTACCTGGAAATGTATACGGGAGTCTGTACATTGCTTCCGTGTGGCCTGCTCTGTTTTGAGGCACACCCGGAGCAGAACAAGACGTGTGAGGGAAAACAACTTGATTTTTCGGGACAGGCAAGCGAGACAATGAAAATGGTGACGTGTCTGACTTCGTAAAGAACGGATGAATGCAATGTATGCAGGTCTTGCTAAGATTAGGAGACAGATTTTACTGTGCGTGACGCGAGGTGCATAAGCCAGCTTGTGCATGAGGAAGAAACCAGAAATAAAAAATAATAAAAAAAAACTCGGACAGGAGGTCGGAAACGTTTCTTCTAGGTTGTCGGAGACAATCAAAAGGTCATTTAAAATTAATCTACAAGTTATTACATCAATATATGCAAATTACCGGCACACCTCATTCGTAGCGCTGACTAATGCCAATTCATTTTCAGAAAACAATGGCCATAACGTCGAAACTTATAAGGGAGCAGAGTATGTTGCCCAAACTCAAATGAGAAAAATGGCGGTGCGTACATGCGCATTCATCCGTGCATTGCATTGCGTCGCGGTTTGTATTTGAAAAATGATTATCTCGTGGAGCTCCGCATTTTGCTTGCAGATATGCCTCGAATAGAAGCAAGAGACGCTTCGTTCATGTCGTTGTTTTTATTTTTCCTATTGCTTTTCCCAGTTGCAGAGTCATTTGCACGTTGTGACAAATGAACGAAAGATTCCGGCATCCGACGCCCTCGTATGTCTTACTATGGTGGAGCTGAGAACAGCAGTAGTTCTTCGCAGTACTCATATTCTATCAACATCTTAGCAAAGGGCCTTTGATGCTAAAGCTGAAAAGTAACGCTGATGGTATATCGCCGTCTCGAATTGCAAGCAGCAGTAGCACCGTGCATTACTGAACTCGTTTTATTCTTATTTTTCAATGCAACTACCCACCAGTACGCATCTCGTTATGAATGAAAAAAAAACTGTTTTGTACTCTGGAGAATATTCACTGAAGTAGCACGACAGCAAGTAACTAACGTGAATGAATACTTTCTATGGCATGACAGAAGATATCCAATGAAAAAGAGCAAATCAATGCAGTTCCTCCTCAGTGGGTACGCGTCTTTTGGTATTTCCGTTAACAAGCCGAAACTAGCACAGGGAATGCTTTTACCACGACATAATATTATTCAGTCAATGTGCATCACGCTGCAACAGGTATTTGTGAGTAATGTACTTAACTGGAGCCTTTCGCATTTATTGAAGCAGCAGAGTGTAAGCGCATACTCCAACGTGGAGGTGCAATCATTTTGCGTGCAGCGTTCATACCGTGAATATACTAAAGAAGCTTTGCAACACTGTTTAAGCATGGTCAGAAAAAGCTGCGAGTCGGTAGTCGAGGCTCCCGAGAAAATGCGGGCCAAATATTATAGCTCAACACACAACCTGGGATTCACAATGAGTTCTCAAAGTCAGCTACAAATCGCTTTCTCTTCTCTCGACAACTGGCGATACAGGCTCGCAGATCACTCGTCAGATTCGTTGTATCAGCCATTCGTTGATATGATCAGGGTGCGGTTGGTCGTCACTCGGCCCTCCGCGGACGACCATGACTTGTCCACGCACGCGCGAGCACGTGATCGCCCTGGAAAGCCGCGTATGTGAAGAAAAAAAGATACAGAGAAAAAGTGCTCAAGGTCACAAGGTGCGCGTGACGTATGTTCTTTCCCCGTGCCATTTCTCACTGCTTATATTCTAGCGATTTCGTCGGAACGGGAGAAGAGACAGTGTATTTGCGGCACGAGACAAATCTTTGGAACTCCGTTCGTACTGGACAACTTCCAAAAATTTTTTGTGGAGGTGAATTCGTGAGGCAATAAGCTCTTTTATTGAATCTATTCTACGTATACTTGAAGAAGGCTTTCAGAGAACCTTCAATCAGTACTTCTGAAAAGGTACCGAATTCGACTCACAAACCAATCTATCATTTCGCGGGTTTGAACACATATCCCCACACTCAAGTGCCAGGGGTGTTTTGCTTTATCTTTGATATTGAGTGTCTTTTTTTCTGTTATTATACGCAGAGAATATAAACACACCTTACCACAAGGCAAAAAAAAACAGCCCGTTCGAATTCAGCGAAACCGCTCCTTTGAACCTTAACAACCTCGCTTCAAGTAGTCCATGAAAGCTGCGTATGGGGATTGTCGTCTACGCGTGGCATTCGCGTCGATATTTTTCACAAGGGTGCTTTAATAGCACTTTTATGGGTTTCAGCATGAAGTGAAGAGGGCAAAATGTGTGGCTCGAAGCCATTTCGATTATTAGGGAGGCATTGCGTCTTGACGCAATCAACTTCGAACAGTGTCCCGGATACGAACAGCATCCCAAACATAGTGGCGTTTGGACTGATCAACTACCTGGAACCTTCTCAAGGCTATGTGCCCCTGCAGTAAACAATTATCATCCTCCTCCACCTGTTCTTTCTGGTTAGCATTATCATCTACACGTTACATTATAATTACACAGAGTTTGAGTTCAGCCAAAATAGTTAATTTCAAGTTACACACTACTGTCGTTTAAAATAGCGCACTTATCTCAAGAGGGCTTTAGATTACAGCTGTCATCTCAAATACACGCCTCAAATATTTTACGGCGTTTGCGAATCTCACAAATCCAACACTTTTTAGATAATTGAAGGCCACGGTATAGCTTATCATGCTCTCTAAGAAGTGTTAAACAACAACGTAGAATGATATGAGTACTGCGGCATGTATGTATATATATATATATATATATATATATATATATGTGTGTGTGTGTGTGTGTGTGTGTGTGTGTGTGTGTGTGTGTGTGTGTGTGTGTGTGTGTGTGTGTGTGTGTGTGTGTGTGTGTGTGTGTGTGTGTGTGTGTGTGTTCCGAATACAAACCTGCACGCAGAACTCAACTTGTCAAATCAAAGAACCGTAATATTTGCAGACCTATTGGTGTGCTATAGCACGCCTTAGAAAAAAGAAGCTTCTGCCGAAGTGATGTCGGGCCCAATACTGTCACTCACGGTTTAACCCCTGACATAAAGTTCTCGAAATGGCAACACCTCGCCAGTTTGCCCTTTCATTTTTTTCGCAGCTTGATTCAAAACAGGAGCTTAACTATGTCATAGGCAAACAGCCCACGGCTTTCACCTTGGCTCGCTGGATTCCGTGCCGACCGGTTGTGCCCTCGCGATATCCAACGACAGTGCAACTCTGGCCGACTGTGTTGGTCCTACGCCACCTCCTGACGCCGGCAACAGCTCTCGCCAGTGGTGCCCCGTCCTCGGACTCCTGCGACCATGTCAATCTTTCCTGTCTTCTCCTTTCTTCCGTCGTTCGCTGTCCCTGTGCCTCGCTCTCTTCTTCCCCTCTCTCCATCTCTCTACCTTTTAATCCAATCATTCTAATCCATTCTCTACCCCCATCCCTCGAGAGCCACTGTTGAGGTGTCCTCCCCCTGAGAGACAGTTACGGGGCTCACTTTTCTCTTCTTTTCATATATAATCACTTCCCCCTTTAGCGACACCACATCTTCCACAGACGCCGTTTCAGAGAGGGTGACCCCTTCGGGCTTCTTAGACTCGTCGCCGCTGTCTTCGTTCGTGCGCACCGCGAAAGCAATCTGGCCGTTGCGGCTATTGATCTCCAATGTCGTCGTCACCGTGGGTGAGCGGGCGGGCTTTGCCACGCTAATGAACGCCGAGTGCTTTCCGAAGGCTCCACGGGCCGAACAGAGGGGGTGGTACGCGCTCGGGCCCAAATGATCCACCGGTGCGGTCATGCTCTGGCAGGGCCGCACCCGGGCGGCTTCTTCGCCTTCAAAGCGAGGAAGAGCCTTCAGATGAAGGATTTAATGAATCCCCTAATGACTGGCTCCCAAGTGGCTCGTTGCCAATGCGCGGGAACGAAAACGCTCGGGATGCCTACGGTCCGTCAGTCGCCCGGCTCAGCTCGACCTTTCTCGCGCGACTTCAGCTGATTCGTCACTCTTTGTCGGCGAGCTCCACGGATTTCCTTATTTCATTGGTCGAGCATCACAACGTCGGTTTTCGCTCTTGAAGCACCACGTTTCCGAAAAAAAAAAAACTTTTTGTCTTATCTTCAACTTCTGACACCACCAGTGTGCCGCTCTAGGACAGCCAGCAGCAGTGCCGATTAAAGGGCATGTATTCGTTGTCCCAAATCTGCGCCAGTGCCCCGTGCTTGCGTCTGGAGATATTCAAATCCCATAATTGCGGAAAATGAGATATTTCTGCCCTAGGCGCTATAGACAACTAGCCACCATGTCGTATGCAGTACGTATTCTAAATTTATTGTCAATATATCAGTCAACTCGTTAATCTATCTATCTATCTATCTATGTATCTATCTATCTATCTATCTATCTATCTATCTATCTATCTATCTATCTATCTGCGTGAACGTTTATTGGGGCGTATGGGTATGTCTGTGTGTGCACGCGTGTGCAAATGAAGATGTGTGTGTGTGTGTGCGTGTGTGTGTGTGTGCGCGCGCGCGCGTGTGTGTGTGTGTGTGTGTGTGAGTGTGTGTGCGTGTGTGTGTGTGTGTGTGTGTGTGTGTGTGTGTGTGTGTGTGTGTGTGTGTGTGTGTGTGTGTGTGTGTGCGCGCGTGCGCGTGCTCTAGCATTTGCGCTTTAAAAGCACGCCGGACTTACTGAACATATACAGTCTTCTCTTGCTAATCTTCGATGCGCTCTCTCTGCATTGTGTCGTTGTTTGTCTTGTTACCTATCAATTTTTCGCAACTCCAATTAAAGATATGAAATGAGCCTCCCGTGCGGCTGACCTACTCGCGCTTTTTTTACTCTTTTTTTTTAATTTTCCAGTTAATGTATTTGCAAACAGAGAAAGAAGAAGGACAAGGGAGAGGAAGGTGAAGAGGCAAGACATAGCATCGCACGTTTGGCTATGACGAGCGAGAATTTTGTGTTTGCCTTCAGTACACTTATTAAATCCGTAATTTTGTTTTTCAATTATTCCTGAAGTAAGCCCCAGTGACTTATGAGCCAAGAGATGCGGAATTTGTGATGTTTTTAACATTGAAAGATTCGATAGATGTAGTTATAGTGTTTCGCTTCATTTTAGTTTTCTTTTTGCAGACGAGTTGTGTGGCTTCACCGAGGAACACAGACCATGGCCCCCATGCATGAACACGTATAAATTAAGCGAAACTTCTTAAGACTTTGTAATCGCAAGGAAAAAGAAAGTTCTTCGGCGACGTGTTTATTTCTTGTCTTCCGAATTACGCACCACGTTAGATGCACCTTGTGGAAACGCAAATACGCGATTTCATTTTGACACCAGGGGGACTGGCGCAAGAGTTTACAAGGCATAGGTCGATTGCGGCATATGTTTACAAGGCAACGGGAAAACAATTCAATTTGAAAAAAATTAAACAACACTGGTGTGACCCATGATCCACTGATGAACTGCTTGTTGGTGCACTGTCAAGAGGACATTTCAACAAATGTTTGAATATGCACGTCATTGAATACTGCTTATTGGTCAACAGATCCGATATTGTGACAGCTTAATTGTATCGTTACACTCCAGATCTATATCTGGGTTCTGTACGACTGATTTGACAACGAACGGCTGATAAGCAGTTTATTTGCCCCGTAAGTCTTTTTTTTTTCACAAAGTGCAGCCATGCAAATATTTCATCATAGTTGTACAAGTGTGTCTACTCAGAGTATTTTCACACAGGGTGATTTCCTATATGTTGAGCAGTGATGTTTCAGCTCTCGCTGTTATACGTGTCGAGATTGAGAGATTGTTACAACGGAAGATGTATCACGAAGCCCGTCTCGTATTATTCACAACTTATTTAATATTTTTCATTTTTCTATTGTTTAGGTGGGGCACTGGACGCCCAGGGACAACGTGACCGTAGAAGACAACGTAACGTCCGACTACGATTCGCTACTCATCAAAGACAAGACTTTGATCGTGACCACAGTTCTCGTAAGTGTCAAACGTCCGTTTGCTGTTCAACATGGTGAAAGTTCAATACAGGGGTCGAGAGGTAGTTCCAACTTTGCTCTTCCTTTCAGGAGAACGCTTAACATATAGTAAAACTTGCGTTGGGTCTAGTTGGTACATAGCACAAAAAAACAGGAAAACAAGAAAGAAGGCGACATGGGAACGTGATACGTTCAGGCCTGTTGTGATACCTTATTTACATAAGGTCACACATCAACTCAAGAGAGTTGCTAACAGGCATGGGGTCTCCTTGGTATTCTCTGCGCCCAACAAACTCTTGAAGTTGTGCTCCCGCACCTGCGGTAGTAGCAAAACTGGGTGCAAAATAAAACACGGTGTCTGCTTTATTTCTTGCATCACCTGTGTGGTATATGGCATACCTCTGGTATGTGGCAGGATCTACATCGGGCAAACGGGACGTTGCATAAACGAGCGTCTTAGGGAACATGCGCAAAAAATAGTTAACAAGGTAGACAAAGGGGCACATCTTGTTGCTCACTTGCAGTCCTGCATTGGATGTTCGCCACGGTTTCATGATACGATGATTCTGGGCAGGAGCAGGAATGAAGATGCAAGACTTGCTTTGGAGGCTTATCATATTAAGAAAAGCGGAGCTGACTGTATCAGTGATACTTCCGTTTCTTTGCATGCCATCGAATATGAATTTTTGCGTACACATCTTGGTTAAGATATCGTGTTCTACAAGTGTAATTTGACAACACGCGTGTACTTTCAGGTGTGTGGTGTGATGTATTAAGGTTTAAGGAATTTTCATTTTTACGTTACGATACGAAGCTGTGCGTGCGCATGCAATGTATGTGGTTTCGGCATATATATGCGTTGCTGTGTGAAGAATAAAGCAGTTGTTAGTTTGGCGTCAATCTGTTTCTTTCCTCGCCTTCTTTTTTCCTTTTTCCGTATTGTTTGCGCCAAAGAAGTTAACTTCTTTTTTTGTGCTTAACATATAACAACACCAATGCTCTATGGCGTTATGTGAATCGAAGCACTCAAAGAAAAAAAATATGTAGACTGCCGTAGTCGTCGGCTTAGATGTCTGGTAGTTGCACTCGAACGTCAACGACCGCATTACCTTGTGTAATCCTTGGGTTAACCTTGTGTTATGCACGATTCCGAAAAGATCTCGGAGGCCTCATAGACAGAAGCGAGTGGATGAGATCTGCTCCGCCATGTGGCGCAACATTTCTAGCATCTCACAAAAAAATACCGTACGCTCTTTCAATGAGCTCATTCAACTGATATTCAATAGTTGAGCTGACAGGTAATTGCTCCTAATGTTAAGCAAGCTTATGCTCCGATATAATATACATCTGATGCAAATGTGAAACCAGGACCATGATGTTGTGCCAGTGTTATCTTGTAAAAACACATTTTCTGAATATTCGAAAAAATGATCGTGAGGGCTCCACCGGATGTGCCTAGAAATAAAAAACAAAAAACAAGAGCGTTACTTGTGGTTTGTGTAAATAACAATAAGTGTTACTAACTGTGAGCCAATGGATTACATAACTCTTTTATTATTTATATGCAAATGCATTGGAGTGTGCTGCAGCACAAGGTCGTGCAATGACGCACAGACTAAGTTGCATAAAACGTCCCGATTTCCAGTCCGCAGAGATAATCCAAGCATATATACACTGAAGTGTTATACGGTGCATGCCTCTTTTTTCTTGCAAGCGCAGACTGATCCGTACATGATGCTCAAGGAGTCGGCGGCAGACCTGCAAGGCAACGATCGCTTCGAAGGCTACTGTGTAGACCTCCTGAAGGAGCTGTCTAAGCAGTTGAACTTCAAGTACGAGATCCGGCTGGTCAAGGACAGGGCTTACGGCATTCAAAACGCCAGTGGAGACTGGAACGGAATGATAGGAGAGATAGTCAATGGAGTAAGTATAGCAACGATTCTTTTTTGAAGCGAACATTCAGCGTTTCTGGCCTACACTCCACACAAAAGACTTTGCAGGCTACAAAACAAAATGGTCTAAAGAGCTCGGTGGTCACTGGAGCTATCGCAAAACTACTAATGTATAACCTTGCTTCAGTCTATAATTGGTTCCATGGTATATAAATTTTGTGACTGACGATTCCTCGAAGTTCAGTCTTTTGCTTTCAGGCGCATGCATATCGCGATGACCAGCGTTGATTACCCTTTTATCAATGCGTAATCCACAGCTGCCGTAACAAGTTGGCATTGTGGCTCACAATGACACTTCATGTGTTTGCTTCTGGAGCTTTTCATGAAGACGGGAAAAGTTCCGCGCAATCTATTTCCTATACGCAAGCAGGGATAATCATCGTTTACTCTATGACTGCACAAACACGGTTTCGAACTAGCTGCTGTCGCATTCGGCGACGTTGTTATAGTATGGCTTGCTCATACGTACAGCCTTACGCAATGATAAGATGGTTTAAATTATTTTCCTCCCTCAAAGTATGTCTTAAATATCGCTACCAATCATCGTTGTTGTCTTTAAAAAATGCATATCTGTAATCATGGCTAAACATGAAACATTCAATTTTAAGTGGCCTTGCTGGTCTCTCTATTTTCTTTGTATTCATGTGGCGTGAAGGAGGTGTTGCGAAACAAATTTTTCGTGAACTACTCCTTACGTAAAGAATAGGCCGAGCGTGCAACACAACAAATAAACACAAGAACAGAATAACGTGAAAAAAAAAACAAAACACCTGAACACACATATGTCGAACACCATCGTCAAAACGTAAAATAAAATACTGTAATGTCATCATTAACTTTTAAAATATCTAACAATGCACCTATATTTATCGTAGAGATGATTTCTCTACAACATAGCAGTCAACACAGCGTAGGAACTAGCACATACACATAATAAGTACACACGCGCAGAATAATCTGTTGCCTCTTCAACTAAATGTGGCACAACTTTCATCTTGATTGTTTTGCTACATTATACTGTCTGTGGCACAGACTTCTTCAAAATGGCATTCCCACGCGCAGAAAGCGGACTTGGCCATAGCCGACCTGACCATTACGTCTAAGCGAGAGGTGGCGGTGGACTTCACGATGCCCTTCATGAACACGGGCATCAGCATTCTCTTCAAGAAACCCACTCAGAAGGTGACGACGCTGTTCAGCTTCCTGTCACCCTTCAGCATGGAAGTGTGGGCGTACGTGGTGGGCGCCTACATCGGCGTCTCAGTTGTGCTCTTCCTGGTGGGCCGCCTGAGCCCCTACGAGTGGGACAACCCGCACCCGTGCCGCCAGAACGACCAGGTTCTCGAGAACAGCTTCAGCCTGCTCAACTCGCTCTGGTTCACCATCGGCTCGCTCATGCAGCAGGGCTCCGACCTGGCACCCAAGTAAGCTTCACAATTCCATATACTAAGGATTGCGGGGCTTTCAACCAGGGATGCGATTATGAGGGACGTTGTCGAGAGCTCTGAAAATTTGACCATCTGGTGTTTTTTTTTTTTTAACGAGCACCTAAATCATCTGTGCAAACGGGCCTCGCACGTACAGATACATGGGTTTCATGTGGCTGTTGTAACCATGATCTCTGTGCAGTATAGCACACCGGTTGCGACGCGCTAAAATCTCTACCTTTCCATTTCGTCTCTCTTCTTCTCTCCATGTCTTATGAGAATGAGCCATAGTACGGAACATAAGTACGACACAAAATCTCAAACGGCGATTGCTGCAGATTTCATCTCTATCATAACCAGGGGCGTAATTGCACTTTCACTAATCATTAGGACTATATCGCGAATCGTATCACTTTAAGATGCAATAACAGGACATGCATGAAGATTTTGTTTTACTTTTAATAACCTATTACCTTTTCGTTAGTGCTAAGGTTGCCTTGAGGAAAGCGCAAGCAGTCTGTATCGCAAGAGTTTTGTTTATATTTACAAATAAATAATATATCATTGTCGCTCTTTTTGCATACAGAGCCATGTCAACGAGAACAGTGGCTGGTATCTGGTACTTCTTCACACTCATCATGATATCATCTTACACCGCCAACTTGGCTGCCTTTCTCACAGTCGAGAAGACTGTTTACCCCATCGAGAACGCCGAGGACTTGGCGAAACAATCGAAGATCAAGTATGGGTGCCTACGATCAGGCAGCACCCGGACATTCTTCAACGTAAGCGTTGTATAGTGTATTTGAGAACTATTTATTCGAGAATATTTCACGCTCAACTTCATCTCTGCGAAAAATTATCATCATCATCATCATCATCATCAGCAGCAGCAGCAGCAGCAGCAGCAGCAGCAGCAGCAGCAGCAGCCTGACTACGTCCACTGAAGGACAAAGGCCTCTCCCATGTTCCGCCAGTCAACTCGGTCCTGTGCTTGCTGCTGCCATTTTATACGCACAAACTGCTTAATCTTGTCTGCCCATCTAACTTTCTGTCTCCCTTTAACCCGCTTGCCTGATATGTACGTATACATATTAAAGGGACACTAAAGGCAAACGACAATTTCTTTTAGAGTGAAAGATTAATGTATGACGTCTAAAACGGCAAAATATCAAACGGCAATTATCAACAATGCCCTATCTACCGAGAAATTAAGCTAAATGTAAGGCACCACAGGCTCCATGAGTGGGGTATTTTAGAAATGATCCCGATAACGTTAGAGCGTCTGACTACAACTAATCATTAAAACTAATAACACATGTTACAATCATTACAAGCAATTAGTAATCAAAGTAGCTGCAACAACAAAAAAAGAACATTTCGTGCATTAAGACACGCAATAAAAGGCTGCTTGTCCATTTCTGTTTGACTTGTAAAAAAAAAAACCCTCCTGGCGTTACTACGGGGAAAGGCGCGTGTGGTTCGAAAAATCTGTTTTCCCCTGGTTAGACTGGATAGGTGGTGCTATCTAGCGAAGCCCAGCTGAACCAAGTGAGCAGAACCATGGTCTCCGAGATGACCGTTGTTCTGCTGCGGTTTCCGCTACTTTCGTTCTGTTGCTACTAGTGTCGGTGGCCGCGCAGTAAAGCCGGGCAGCGTTGTGCAGGACAACAGTGACGTGAGGCGGACCACGTTCAGGCGGGTGATTTGAAGTGCGCTAACGCGATGCGGACCACTGAAACGTAATTTTTGTTTCAAAATAAGCACAATTTTGGCACAAAAGTCTCGCACTACGAGGTTTTCCGACCGCTATTTCAGCGCTCAACATCGACTTAATGTGTGTATTTAGTGACCCTTAAAAGACTTGGTGGAAGTTCGGCTTGGGTTCGTGATTGCACACCCAGTCTTTTAAAGTGGATTGTTGATATTGTTTATGTTTTCTGTTTTAGTTTATTTTATTTCCATACTGAAAGCAGTACCTGGTGTAAGCTGAAGGCTAAAAAATCTCTCCTATTACATCAAGTCATTAAAAGCCATGGAATTGTTGTCACGGTGGTATCTGTCTTTTGTGCTGCGACATAGCCCGCTTCTTGATGTTCTCATGCAGGAATCTAAGATTCCGACCTACAAGAGGATGCACAAGTACATGCTAGACAATGAGCAGGACGTGTACACAGAGTCATCCAGCGACGGCGTGAACCGCGTTAAGGCGGGAGATTACGCCTTCCTCATGGAATCGGCGTCAATCGAGTACATCATCGAGCGAGACTGCAACCTTACTCAAATTGGTGGTCTCCTAGACAACAAAGGATATGGCATCGTCACTAAAAAAAGTATGCTCGTGCGATTCATTTGGTTGTGCTTGCAATACATTTGTCTATTATTTTGATTCAGCTGACAACAGGTGAACATAAATAATTCACTTATTGCTAATAAAAACTCGTAAATTGAATGTCCATGAGTTTTGCCAAACTAACTGTACATGCTATTTTACTACATTTTTTTACTGTCTGAAAGCCATTGCAGTAGTCACATGTCTTAACTCTGAGCTTTCCTTTGAAAAGATGTTGCCCTGCTGGCTTTAAAATTTTCTTTATTAATAATTTATGCATACAAACATAAACGTGCGGTGAACACGTTGCTTCTTCATGTCAGCGAAAGTTATTCAGAGAGCTTCAATAATTTTTAGATGCCTCTATCAAATTCTGCTTTACCTCACGTCATATTTATTAGTTTATAGAGAATAAAACTAAAAAAAACATGTTCAGAGTTTCGCTGGAGTTTAACCTTGTGATGCCTTTTGCTGTAAGAAAGGCCACTGGAAACGCGCCTGTGGTAGCGAAACACATCATTCTAGAATGTTAAATGTGTATCCCATGTCATATTTCATTATCTATCGGTGTTGAACTACACGTTTTTTTGTTTTTTTTACAATGAATAAACATTAGAAATATGCTCAAGGATTCGCCGGAGTTTGACTATGACGCGTCCACTGTGGTGGTGTAATGGATACGGTGCTCGGCCGCTAAAATGAAGGAACGTTGGCTGTGGGACGCATTTCGCATGAAGGTCGTGGGTCGCATTTCAATGGAGGCAAAATGCCAGAGGCCCATGTGTTGGGTGATGTCATTGCACATCAATTTACGACAGATGAAAACTACCAGATTGTCGAAACTTCAGGAGCCTTCCCCTGCAGCGTACCTCATATTCATATCGTTTGTTTGGGACGTTACACCATAGATGTTAATATTAAAGCTCTGTGATAAATCTTGTTGTAAGAAAGACCACTCGAGCCACCCGGGGTAGCTAGATGCGTATTTTAAGATGTTTGATATTTTATTATCTTTCTTTCGCTGAACTAGACGTAGGAAACCATAAAGAAAAAACATTGGGAATGTGCTCTTATATTTGCCGGAGTTTGAATCTGCGACGCATTTCGTTGTAAGGAGGACTACTGAAACCACCCCTGGCAGCTAAGCACGCCACTTTAAAAGGTCCCATAGTATCTCCATAACGTGCCGCGCATCAGGCTAACCCCATTTTTTTTTTTCAGAATCACCGTACCGCCAGATCTTGTCTAGCGGCATCTTGAAGCTGCAAGAAGCGGGCAAGCTGCACAGCTTCAAAGAGAAGTGGTGGAAGGAGCGCAAAGGCGGCGGCAAGTGCCTTGACGACTCCAAGAAGTCGTCGGCCGTCACCGAGCTCAGCCTGGCCAACGTGGGCGGAGTGTTCGTCGTATTGCTCGGCGGCCTCGGCCTCGCCTCCATCGTGGCCGTCATGGAGTTCTTTTTCAAGGCCAAGAAGATGGCCAAGGAAGACTCGGTGGGCACTCGTGTTGTGTTTGCATGGAGGCAACCAAGTAGCACCGCCTTATTAATACATGAATGCTTTTTTTTGGCACGTTCTCAAGAGTGTGCGATCAACTTGCTCCCTTTGAAGTGACGTAACGTAACTAAAAGGCCAGATAAACATAGACATAGCAATTTATTTTCTGTTTTTCGTGTATTGTGTTTCACTGAATGCTACAAACTTAAAGTGATGGTTCTTATTTATAATCGTATAAAACAAGATTTTGCTTCATTCAGCAATATGTACCTCACTCGTCACATTGAATATAAGTTACGAAGGACGTCACTTGTTTCAGCACGATCTAGAACAAATTATGGTACCCAAACACTTGACCATCAAATAGTAGATATATGTAACAGTTTTCCTTCTGTAGTAGAATTATCACAGATAAGCAGATCTGTACATCATTTTAAAAAGAAAGTAAGATTACTCTTCGATCCAGGATGAAGTGCTTGATGGAATATGTTTTGCCACTTGCGATGCATACTTTTGTTCACCAGGTTGTACTTCACTGGATTTCAATTGTTAAGCTAAGCACATTGTTAGCTCCACTTGAATTCTGAATTATGATGGATACTATTGCACCTCTTCATTCTATAAATCTAGTCACAACTTTATTCTGATGGACATATCAACATGAAATAGTGTTTTTGAGGTTTTCGTACTTCTATAGCGATATTGCTTGAAATTCCATGGCTTCTCTACAGTGATGCTGATGAATTGTGCTGTACTGGATTTTTTTTCGCTTTCCTCACCACTGCCCTTGTTTTTGTTTTTTTTTTTGTTTTTTTTTTGTTTTTTGTTCACGAAACTGTTTACACGAGTATATGTCTCACTTTTTTTTTTACGAGCCGGGATGTAGGCCTAGTCAGGAAACAGTTTCGTCTGTTCCCTTTTGCCTCATCTCGGTGGCATGTAACTGTTGTGTACACATGCCAGAATAAAGTATTATTATTATTATTATTATTATTATTATTATTATTATTATTATTATTATTATTATTATTATTATTATTATTAAAATCAAGAGTTAGGCGAAGGGAGAAATGAACAGAAGACTGGAAGAATAACAGAGCGTGGTATAGTTGTTTATCGCACGCGTGAACAGGTTTTTTGGAGGGTGGGAGCGAATAGAGAGACAGAGATCGAGAGAATAGGTCAGGGCTCTAGATGATTCACACGTTACATGCGCTAAGCAGGATATCTATAGACCAGCTCATGAAGTACTCATATAAAGGCTCCAATGTGAAAGAAACGAGCCCTCATATACCCATTCATTTATTCATTCATTCATAGCGAGGGCCTTTCTCCGGCAGACTTGATGCCTTCAGGTAGTATACGAGGGCTTATCAGTCATCTGTCCGCTCTTTAAAGGGTCACGTGCTACGTGCTGTGAGCTATCAGAAAGTGTTCCGCACTCGCCGCCATAGATGAGGACTAAACTGACTAAAACTCTGAGGTTCGCACGCAAATGAGTTCCCGATAATGTGGACGAGAGGACGTCCGCCGCTGTATATAGCTCATTTGTTGGAGCATCGGGCAGGGTACCCGGATGTTGCCGGTTTGGTCCATGCCGTCGGAAAGTTTTCTTCGTGTTCACTTACTTTCTTCATATCTGTAACAGAATTACTACAATACACTTAAAAGAGCACAATTAATTCCCTCTATACATTTCTTGAATACATTATCTGCTAGTTTTCGTGAAGGTTGTGGGAAACAAATAAACTTGCCAACGAAATTCTCTGCTTTAATTCATAACAACTGGTATAGCTTCTAAGAGAACTTGTTGTTGGGCTAGTTGGTAGAGCATTCCAAAAAGTTAATTCGAGCGCGAAAACTTGATTAGCTGTACGTTTTTGATGATGTATGCTGTTGGCCTTCTTTGGTTTGTGTGCGCACAATGTGCCCTGTGTATATTGAAGCCGTCGAGCTATGAATAAATCAGTTGGAAGTGAGCGCTGTGTGTTTGATGCATGGGTGTGTGCGTGTGTGAGTGATCGTGTCAAGTTTTCGCGCTCGAATTAACTTTTCGGAATGGTATGGCTTCCTTGGCTGTTGAGTTAGGAGCCCAAGCTGCCAGAATATTTTGTTCCATGAACTGGTGCTCACAATGTTGGTTCAAGGCACAATAAAGATAAAGGAGTTGTTTCTCAAAGCGGTAATCTGGAGGGAACGTTCGCCACGTAGCATAAATGAAATGTGTCAAATAGAGCATAAATGGGCTGTGTCATCTGCTGGCTCTGAATTTACTTATTTATATGCTCACGCTAAACTATTTATTGTCGGACTATTTCCCTATTCCAGTGCCAGATAGCATACCACATGTATACCATCTGTTTAATCTTCCTGCCTCTACCATCTCCTGTCTCACTGCCTCTTGATTTGTGTGATTTCTTCTAGTAAAAGGACGGCGGGTTTGTAGATAACCAGAGCTTGGTCTCTTATTTTTTTAAGCTTTTACAATAGGATTTATTCGTTTTTGCAGTTTCTCAGATGCCGTGGCTGCGACCTGCATGTCAAATTTTGTCTGTTCCTTCCTGACGTGCAGTGAGTGAAATAGTTCGGCGCATGTCCTCCAGTAGCCTTCATATTGCGAAAAAAAATGTGTTCTTTTCTCTCCATTCTTCTCAATTTTAACCTTGCGCTACGTTTTTCAAGTATCTTACAAGAATGTTTTTTTTTAATACCAATAAAACAATAATATTACCACTTCTTGCAATGGATGTGTGAAGATATGCAAGATTTAGCGGCTACGCAAATAACATCCGCATAATATTCTACTGCCGTTCCCTCAGATACAATGAAGCACTGGAGGTTCTGCACATCTATAACTTTCTCGATAGCGATTGTGTTGGTACGTTTGCTCCATGCAATTTTATTATTCGCCGCCATGGCAGTACCTTTCCCCCACTAGATCAGCAGTAATGTAACGTTGCGTCCACCTAATTGAAGAACCTTCTTCGGACCTTTCTGAAGAACTTTCCCTAGCTAACAGGGATTAGGGAAGATAAATATAAGTTAGTGACATGTCCGGTACAGGGCGCCATTTGGCGTCCTACTTAATGTCGTCTTTGCGTTTCTGAGCGTTGAAAAAAAGTTACCCTATGTAAACGCGTCGTAACGTTCCGAAATGCTGGCTGTTGAAAATCTTTCTACCGAATTGCCTACTGTGGTGTAGTGTACCTAGAGTCCTTCTTAATCAGCACACTTAAAACGTTTTTTCCCGCTCTGCTTATTCAGGTCTCCCTGTGTAAGGAGATGATGAAGCAGCTCAAGTTCGCCATATCGTGCCGCAGTTCCACGATGCCCGTGAAAGGCAACAAGCCGCCCGAAGTGGACAGCAACGGCGGAGACTACCGCATCTCCACGCTGCCGTCCTTCACGTCGGACTTTTGAGTGCGTGTGGGTCCCGTGTGGGCGACGGGCGGCGACGACGGTGATATAACATTACGCCTACAGGACTCTTATGTGCCCGTCTCGACCGCCTCTTTCAAGTCTCGCACATGTCCCCTACCGAGACCACCATGTTCTCTCATCTCCACGTTGAGCACATTGCGAGGACGTTATGTTTTAGCGATGTTATTATCTGGATGTGTGTCTGTCTCGTCCTAGTACCGACTGTTTCCTCCACCGCCGTCTTGGGTTCACCCGGGCGCTTGATATGCTAGTGATCTCCTTTGACCATGCTTTGATTTCACTGTCGTGTTTAAGTGTCATATCTACTCGTTAGCGCCATTTTTTGCACCTGTTACAGCCATTTTTGTTTCCTCAGAACACACATGGCGTTTCCTCCTATCAAAGCAGCTTATGTTCATCAGGGAAAGATACGTTCTCATAATGACAGAAGCTTAATGTTGTCAACAGTGTTGTCTTTGCAGGAGAAACCATTTCGACATTTGGGCTTAGCTTGGTGGGAGGCGTAGAAATGTCGCATTGTTATTGTCACAACGTTGGCTCCAGAGACATTCTTTTTTTTTTTGGTGACACCTATAAATTGTAAAGTTTATCAGGCAGATATGAAAACCCAGAAACAGATTTTTCTGGAGGCACTTTGTCTCCACTACTGTGGTTACCGTGGGAGAATAGCTTACGGGTGGGCTTAACATATTAAAGGCATTCTTCACCGATGCTTTATTGGGGAATGCGTGTCTAGTTGAGAAGTGTATCCAGTTGAGATTTCTGGTTATTCGATGCACGGGAAAACAACACAGAAAAGTGACGAAGCCGAGCAGAGGATACGAAGTAGACACACACAGCGCCATACTCCCGTAACATTCGCTTTCTCATAATGCTTTAGCACAGCCTGACTTGAACATGAAGCAAAGGACACGAAAATACAAAAAGGGACAGACACGCACTCATCCTGTAGCCTTTCTTGCTTATTTATGTCTCTTATCTTTCATTCTCAGCGTGAGCTGCGCTAAAGCAGTACAAGTTGAGCATAAAGGAAAAGAGACATAAGAAATAAATAAAGAAAAGGCAGAGTCAGTACCTGTCTCTTTAATTAACGCTAAAGCAGTACACAAATATGAGGCATGAACTTGCCCAATCAACAGTATATTTCTTTTTCGTTTGTATCCTGCGGTTTTCCCAGTACTATTGATTTATAAACTAGGTGAGTGAACTTAACTTAACTGTAAGGACCTGTCGACGCTTACCTGTCGACGCTTACCTGTCGACGCTTACAGCACTTAACAACCTTTCACTGGAATCTGCATAACTCACAGTTTGTTCGACTGAGATGAATTTGCGAATTAGTAATAACGGAAATTTTCGTTTGCTAGTGATATTCCCGCACGTACTTTGATCCTTTATCTTTACGGAAAATATGGCATGAGGTTATCTAAAATTACTCATGAAAACAAATATTACCCACGCACGGTCCTCACATACCTAACAGAAACAGTATTCGCGATTATAATTTACAATTAGTATTCACTGGGCAACGCAACGTGTAGGAATTGTACTGGTAATAAAGCTCTCCAGAAGCAGGGCTTTACACATTTAATTCAATTTTAAATAAGGTGATGTTAAAAAAAACTAGGGTAAAAATATGAAAGGCGACAAAATGCATTGATTATATCATTCGAGAGAAGCAGTAGAGTCTAGCGCTTGGGCAAGTAGGTGTCGTTTCAATTTTTTGTCCCTTTATTATTATTAACCCTAGATCTAGCAGAAGCAATTGTGCTTATATCGCGGATGCTTGGGATATCTTTTCCACACTGTCTCCTTTTGCTTCCTCGTCGTGTCGAGTACCTGGTTAATGTGTTACCACCCATAGCATGCGCGTTTTCCCTTCCCAAACATTGTTCGACACAGTATGTGAGCCTTCGACACGTTTTTACAGGCGTAAAGCACGCGGTGCATGCATCACCACCGCCTAACACGAGGAGTACCTCAAAGTACACAGAACAGAACGACTGATAAAGGTGAAAAAAAAACGATAACGTTCTTCTTTTAGGATGCCGACAGTCACATACCTATACTACCTGCTCATTTGTTAAGCTGCGTCGTTTCGGCAGTTGTGTGCACTTGCGAAGGGCGCGTTTCGTACGTTACTTGGCGTTACGTCGTGCGAATGTGGTGTAGATTGTGCGTGAGTGGGCGTGTCTGGATGCTAGTGTTTCACAGCGTGACAGGTTGTCTCTTTGTCGTGTTCGTGACTCGGTGTCGTACCTATAGGCGGGAACGTAAACGAGACGAAACCAAGGTTGCGGGCGCGACTGTCGTTGCCAAGTTTCTCGCTTCTCGCCGGAGATCACTGAAATTACGGTGCTCGTCGTACTTACTTCATGCTTCCCTCAACGACGGGGATACCGTACGTATAACTGCAGTTTAGTATCAACCTTTGAGCGGTGCTGTAGCTAGAAGTTGAAGATAGTTAGCACAGCCGTACATCTTCTCCGTGATGTGCCGCGTTTTTTTTTTTTGCTAAGTTGGCACTTGCGTTGGCTTTAATTACGAATTATTTAGCACAATTATGGATTAGTGTGCGTACTAGTCATACGTCAAGAAATACCGGTATGTAAAGCAACCTTCATTTTCATATTTGCAAGAATTAATTGTGCTCTCAATTGCTCTTTCTTTTTTCCTTAGTTTAATCAAGAAGGAATCGAATTAGGATGTCCTGATGATTGCGCTTTCATTACTGTGACTGCAAACGTGCGAAGTTCTGGCTAGATAGTTGCCAAAAAAATATGAATAGGCTCCACAATACAATACGTGATCTCATAATGAGCAACAAAAAAAGAAAAGAAACAGTTACTAATGAATATTTATTATTACAGGCTGTTCCTAAAAGCTGGTAATTAGTCGTAACCAGTTACGCCAAAGCAAAACAATTTTTTCATATATACGATGTGTTATGTTATTTCATATTGGTTAAGGTATCTAAGATTTGTCGGACACTACTTGTCAGTCACAACTCATGGTTTCAAATTCAAGTGATATTTCACAATTACTTTCTAAATCAGTTCATCCGTCAGGAAAATAATACACGGGAAATGTTAAGAAATCAGAACGTGGTTTCGAACGTGGCTAAGCAAATACTTGAGTACTTTTTAACACTTGCAAACGTTTAACATGTTCGCGTAAAATTTGGAAGGTCGCTTTTGCTGGGCATCCTTTTGCTATGACCTCCGTAGCCTTTGCTCAAGTGGAATATATGCGCAGTTGTTGAGAATCCTAGATCAGCAGCTGCAGTGGTGGTCATGCATTCGATTTCTTTGTAAAGGCAATACTATTCCATAGTTATCTCACTGGAGAGTTTCTCTTTCATGACAACCGGTTTTTATTTTCTCATTCAGCTCTTCGTTCCTTGTGTCTCGCAGCGTCACCTTCACGCAGATGTCAAAACATTCAAGGACAAGAAAGTGGGCAATGAAAGTTGGCGATGTGTTTGAGTTAAATATCAAATTAAGAAGCCTGGTTACATATACGAGCCGGCTTTTCAGTGACGAAATCTATCACCATTAGGTCCTCTTCGGTTTTGCAGCTCCTCAGCTTCGCAACTGCTTCTCACATGCCAAGTGAAGTTGCTCACGTCTCAAATACTCAACGAGTCGTTTAAGTACGTGCGCTCGTACGTGCTTCGAAACTTAAGCATTCGCTACCTAAATACTCGTTTCTTCTCATCACGCATAATTTCCCAGGCAGGCGTGGAACGGTGCTCAACGTATGAGCTCCATGCACAGATTGTTTCTAGTACTCTGCTCCTCTCGACGATCTATTCTTCTGCGTCGAGGGGCCACTGGTACAACACTCGGCGACAACTTATCTGGACATTGACGTGAAGGCGGTGAAGGCGGTGAAGGCGGGTCTTTCATGCTGTCATGCGGCCTCGCAGCTTGTGGCCAATTTTGTTTTCGCACTTACGCACCATTAATGCGTTCGGAAAGTTATATACGCAAAAAAAAATGGGAATTAGAAATACATTTCCTTTGCTTAGAGTAAATTTTAGGGTCCTACTACGAGAACTTTCTTGTTTTGAAGCACTAAACAGCTCGTTCGCGGCCGTACACTAAAACACTACGTCATGGGCACCACATTTTTTTTGGAAAACAGCTGTGCTGAATAGGTGGTGCTGTCTGAGAAATAGAAAGAAAGAAGCAGGATTCCAACGTGAAAGATAACTGTATTTTACTTACGACATACCGCACTTCGAGTCTCTTAATGAATCAAGTATCATTTATTTCAGTTAGGCAAGCGAGAAATATATTAGTAAACTCAAGTGTTATATTTTTTGTTGTGGTAGCAGGCATTCAGTTCTGTAGCTTCGACAGTGCTGTCAAGAAACGTTGTCGCCGAGTCTAGTCAAGAAGGCGTTGGTGGCACTTGTGCCGTTGTCATGATCTCACCGACGTCGATAAGACGCTCGCACTGCTCTTAGTGTTCCAACAATGTTTGAACACAGGCGAATAAGCGAGGGCCACGTGCATTACCTGTCTGTTCCCCCCGCTGGTTGAACGGTAAGAAGTGATGGTCGACAAACTCAATTCGAATTTGGTAATTAATTATTTACTTTTCTGTGATGATTATTTTTATTTAGGTATCTTGAATGTGATCTGCGCGGTGGTTGAATGTCATAGCACCTGTCATCAACAAAAAAAGAGCATGAGGTCAGCACGTCGCGGAGGTCAGGGTGGAGATGTTAGTTGCTTTTGCATAATTCAATGAAGAGCTCTCCTTTGTTGACAGAGACAAACACAGCGCGTTTTTTTTTTTTTTTTGTTTATACTCAACAACAAAGTTGGTATGTACGCCTATATTCCACGATCAAATCTTTTCAGGCGCATCGCTCAGTCGTTGATCGTAGTCGTCTTTTGTAGTACTGACTCTTCGGATGTTATGTAATATACGCGACTCTTCGAGGCGATTCTCTTTCACTCTTTCTCCCTCTTTCCCACTCTGCGAGAAGGCAGCGCGCAGCACGGCGTTTGGATTTCCTGCTTCCAAGCAGTGCTGCCCTCTGGATGCGCATGTTTTTTTTACATAATCGTAGTAATGTAGATTCCCGTGTGACATATATTATAGCCAATAGAATGGCCCCGATCGGCCTTCTCTTATCTACTCACTTCCGCGTATTTCTTCGCCGTACTGTTTTCCCATGAAGTGCTTGTTATTCACAAATTTCAGGAGACAAAAAATACGCGGCAGCTTTTTCGGTACGAAAACCTCGTTTTGTATCCAGTTGTTAGACTGTTGTCATTACTCAAATGCATTCACGGTTGCACTTATTAATTTTTCCTTCTTTTTCTTTGATTCTCGAGAGTCTATTGTTGTTCGGCACAACGTGGTTCCAGCGAGTGACTTTTTTTATATACATTCTTCTTCTTCTACAATTTCTTCATAAAATCATACGGCGCTGCCTCTCCCAAAGCACAGATAGGAAAAGTAAAAAAAAATGAATTAGCTTTAGTGAGATACTGTTTCTGTCTCTCGAATCCCGCATTATTAGCTCCCTTTGTGGAAATACTGTAAAATCTGGCATTCTCAAATAGTGCAGGCAGTCGAGGCGCTCTATGTAGTTTTAGGAAACGTAGTGCTCAGTCAGACATGACTAACCCACGTAATGTGTAGGAGGCGTAAGGCTTCTTCAGTTTCGATAACGTAAACGAGATATCACGAGTACATCCGTGTAAGCTTTTCGAGCAAAATGGTTTCAAAGAAAGTTACAAAGAAATGAGAATATTTCTATTGACTGTTGAATGTTTCTAGTCTTCTTTTTTTTTCAGACAGCCGCAGTGGCTGATTAAATCAGCGGGACGAAAGAAAGCGCGCCTTTCAGTGATTTCTTTGACTCCTCACCGTTTCGAGTAAAGGAGTGGTTCGAGTGGTTTACGAATATGTATTGTATTAACCTGTTTAACGGCTGGTTGATCGGCATTAGTCGTCGAACACAACAAGCAATCATTTGTTCACTTCAACTCGCGTTTTGTCAGTGATGTTGGAAAAAAAATACGTTTGTGAACTCCACTCGCGGCAGTGTTTGTCTAGGTGGAAACGGTATCACTTTGATACACTATTAAAAGTATTTTATCTAAATAAAAGTTGCATACGACACACGCCTGAGACTCCTTTGCTATGTCCCTGCAGTGCTGTGTTTGCTGAGCTAACAAGAGCACCACTGTATCTTCTTGATTTCTCAGTGGCCCAATCATCACGTTGTTTTGACCAGTTGGACAACAACAACAACAGCAGCAGCAAAAGATAACATGACGCCTGTGCAGCACGGGCAGCACGATAACCCCGAAAGTTGGTGGAGTGCCTTTTTTAGAGCTCGTTGTGAACTCTCTTGGGGCAACTAATACAAGTATACACTTGCAGGCTATACACTACGACATTATTTCTGTTTATTATGAAGTATGGAAACACCCACTATGTATTTATTTGTCATTCTGTGGCGAAGAAGCGAGGTACCCGGTAGCCATCAGTAAGGAGGCATGTGCACTTTGCCGATGCTTCGGGTGATGACGATGAAGAATGACGCGCCAAACGTTTATACACGGATCTCATTCAAGTGTATTAGATTCTAAAATAAAAGTCCACTCACCTTGACGACACGTCCAAATAGCGAAGGAAAGAAAGAGATGACATAAACATGGCGGAAAGAACACTCGCTTTGTCGTCTACCTGCCATGTTTAGCGACCGTTTGTTACTTAATACGCTTCGTAAAATTGTACATCAGCGTAGGAGGTTGTAGTGTTAAATAGAACACGTTTCTGTGAAATGACAAAAATAAGTAGATTACGTGCTCTTTTAGTAAGAAATTAATCATTTTAACGTGATGCCATACGTGTCTTCGAGGTATACAAATCCGAGTCATGTTCGAAGCTCACGTATCCCGTCATTCTCTTGCATCCAGCAGCTCACTAGCGCCAGATTTCCCTCTAGGTGTGTTTGCGAGAAACACTATGGCCAGAGCATTCGGAGGCTGGAAGGGGAAACACGGTACCGTGTCTTCTTTCGCAAACAGCCGAGGCACGGCAGTCACGTGATCAGATGTTGATCGCGCTCCGAGGCCAAAGGATGGCGCCTCAGAGCGCTCCGAGTTGCATAGTGCTCTTGAGAGCATTTCAACGACCCGAACAAAACGCGCGTCACCAGAGTGTCCTGGAGCACAAAGATACGGATGCACCAATAATATGTTCTAAAGTAGGAGGACACTACGATGCATTCGCGTTATTAACTGCTATTGGTTTATTAGGTTTAGTTCGCACTATGCATCCCAAAAGGAATGGCGCCTTCGGGACAAGCTCGAAGAGTGGGACTTTTTCCGCTCGTGACTATATCGCCTTTTCTCAGGCTTCCGGTAATCCAGTGGCTCCAGCGTCATCTTCATGTGGTCCAAGCTTTGGCTGCACGAGGCGGATATCCGGCGTATGTTGATAGTAGGCCCCGTGTTTTTGCCAGGCATTCGAATGAGCGCCGCCAGCGAGAGGAACATCATGCTCGCAGAAATGGCCAGGGCGAGGTCCTCACGACCGATGACCTTCAGCCCCGCCGCGATCGTCCCACACACGCCTCCCATTCGGCCGACGGCAAACGACCAGCTCAGCGCAGTCGCGCGCACAGGTGTCGGGAACACCTCGCACACGCATATGCCAGCCAGGACGGTCATGGCCAGCGCGATGGCCTTGGCTGGGATGTAGAACACCTGGGCGAGGACACCCGTAGGATCTCCCAAGGTCAGGCTGAGCAGGCATACGAGGCTGCCGAGAATGGCGAAGCACCATATGAGTAACTCCAAAGGAGGTACCCGGCCTATGAACTTGTACGCGAACAGAGTTGTCAGCATGTTGCTGGGTAGCGACAACCAGCGGGTCCACGTCTGCGTACTCTGCTGCACAGACGACTGGAGCAGCACGAGGTAGGTGAACGTGACGGAGAAGTACGCGCCGAACATGAAGAGTGCTCGAGTGGGTATGTAGTTCGCCCACGAGTTCTCGGTAGGCACGGGCGACGTCCCGGCACGCTCATCGGCCTTTAGCACCTCAGCCTTTACGGCGTTCAACAGGCAGGAGGTGATGGGCAGCGGCACGTTGTTCATTTTGGCGGCCGCGAGCATCACCGCTTCCGCCGAGGCCATGTTCCTGGCGAAGATGAGCCATCGTGGAGACTCGTCGGCAAACCAGAAAGTGAGGAATGCCAAGGCCGTGGGTGAAAGGAACACCGCTTGAAGCAGGAACCATTCCAGATTGAATTCGTTGACCACGTTGTACCACAGCTCACTGATCATGAGGGCCAACAGGGTGACCGTAACGCCATACGATGTTCGGTATTCGTGTCTGGTTGTCTCGAACGCCAGTATGAAGGACGCTAGGGCGCCCGTGCCAACGCAGGCGCTGTTAAAGAACCTGATGGTCACGTACAGGGCGAACGTGTTGGCAAAGCAACCTCCGCAAGTGCTGATAATGAACGCGGCGGAGGACAGCAAGAGTATTGGTCGGCGGCCGACGCGGTCCATCATGTAGCCGCCAATGCTGGGCAGCAAGATGAAACCCGCGAGCTGCACGACCTGTATGACCGCGACGAGAAATCGCCGTTTGCAGACCAGGTTCCAGGTGCTCACGACCGTCCTTTTCTTGTTCTTCGGATCGTAGTCCCAGTGGCCGCAAGTTGTAACGTCGGTGTCGTTCGGGTCACCCGGATACTTGTAGACAGTGCACCGGCTGGGCCTGCCATCAGCTGCCAGAGGGATGGCCGAGTTCCTCCATTCGGCGACAGACAGAGGCCAGTCGGCCGGCGGTCGGCACCAGTGGTCCACGTCACTCGATATGAGGTAGAAGACCAGTATGCTGCAGTGAACATACAGCGAGAAGGCGAAAGAGAGAGAAAACAGGCGCTGCTGGTAGAGGCCGTGCCCCATCGCATCATAGCAGTCGAATGAATCGCTGGTGTCCAGGTCCAGAGCAGCCAAGCGTTTTCGACAGAAAAGCGCCATCTTCGACTTATTTGGTCCCGCGCGCGCACGTGTCGCGTGCCAGCAAAGCATCTTCTTCTTATCATAACATGTGTCATACCTAAGCTTTTCCGCGTGAAACTTTGTTTTTTTTTTCCCGATTGCGAAAGTTGACACGTAAACGAAATCTTCATCTACAAAATCAGGGAGTCAAATGATTTAGGCAAAACATATATGATGGCTGCAAGCTGGAAAAGTGAAGTATGTTAGGATGTTCATAAGTATCATGTAAACGCATCGCCTCCCTTGAGATAATGCTTCTTTTCAAAGCACATCAATTCAATTGCTCGAGAGAATATAAGGTCTTAAACATCTATCCTAACCATCTTAGATCGTCTTTGATGGTTAGATAAATTTTCGACTATTCAAACAGGTACGGATCAATGAAACGTCCAGTTGAGAGCATATTATGCAGCAGAGGCGATTCCTTGTACTGACATGTTAAAGCCTCGCATGATTGTACTTTCGAGAAGGCATTCCGAAATTCACCGAAATGCTGGATGCACAAGAGTATTTGTTATGAAAAAAACAGCACAAAAAATAGACGAGGACTAAGCAAGATACGAAACAGGCATGACTCGCAACTAAAAATAATTAAAAATTGTTGATTAGAATTCAGATGGTCAAAATATCCGGAGCCCCACACTATGACGTGCCTCATAACCATATCAGGGATTTACTATTAGTGTATCAAGCCTAAGTGGTGGCTGATCAACAAACAATTTCACATAAGTTAAGCTTTGTTTAAAACGGGTGAACCTGCTTCCAGAAACCGAATTCGGCGCCACGTACCGGAATACCCCTTATTTCTATTATTGCCCGCTGCAATCTGTACCCTTCAAATGTAACAATCAAGGCCGCTATCACGTACCGAGTTAATTTTCTGCAGCTAAAACGAAGGGCTCAAGCAAAAAAAGAAAGGAAAAAAGGGAAACGCGAGGCGAAGGGGAAAAAAACATACATTTCTTGTTCATGTTGTGCTAGCGCTTTCATAGATGGCGCAACAATACAATGGCTGCAACTTTGTCATTTTCAAATTCGCAGCGCGTACAGGGCGCGCCGTGGAATCGGCCAACAGTAGTTATTAATTTCGATGCTGCATCGTTTCTTATTAATATACAATGTAGTTACGCAGCGCTACCCTGAAAATATACGCTACACTAAATTAATGAAAATTAAATTTATTCAGTACGAATGCCAGCATCGGCAGGTTTACTGTGCTGCCACACTGTACGGAAAAGCGTAATGTTTTTTTTTTTTTTTTCGTTACACGTTCGTACGCGTTTCTCTTTCATCCGCCACCATTTACCACCCTTCTGCACATGCGTGTGTATAAGAAGATCAATAAATTGATTGGTGAATGGCTCAAGCGTGCCGCGAGGAAACGAATGTCTGGGGCCGTATAGCATTAACCACTTGAAATGACGACGACGATCATGGTGACGCCCTTTTCGAATGGCTCACACCAACTTAGGGGAATTGGCCTTGGAACAAATAACATATGGATACAATTGAGAGAAAGGCAAGAAGAGGAAAATGGAAGCCTGCTATGAGAAATTTGAAAACGGGAGGTGTGGGTGCTGGCGCCAACGTTTCGAAAATCGGGCTTGTTTTTTCAACGTTGCTGCTTTCAAGGTTGCAACTTCAATACGACGCTGAAACTTTCAACTTGAAAGTCGCAGTGTTGAAAAAAGCAAATACGCCCGTTGAAAAGTCGGCTCCAGCCCCCACGCCTTGTTTTTGGAATTCCCACAGACAAAACTTGTCGAATGATACATGATACATCGAATATATATTATTCAGAATGAATCAATGGTGCTTATTTAGAAATTGGAAATCATGCGTACGAAACATTTCCACGGAGTAAGCTTGAATATGCCTCAGCTATTTGGAGCCCTCACCAAGCATACCTCATTAACATTTTAGAATCCATACAGAACCGTGCGACCAGATTCATCTCTTCCAGGTACTGCCGTGATGAAAGCATCAGTGTCATAAAGCTATCCCTGGGAATTGAGTCATTGTCATTCCGACGTAAGATTGTAAGTATAAGGCTGTGCTTGTTCCATCGGCTCTATTACAACTTCCCTCAACTTCGTGGTAACATCCTAAACCCCCCACACCATACATCTCGTCGCCTTTTTAACTCTTTCAGCATACAGCGGTTGCATGGTTCAACGTCTTCTTTCAATAAGCCTCTTTTGCCGATCGCCATTGCAGAGTGGAATATATTGCCAGATAGTGTTGTCACCGAGCGTTATCCCATTGTGTTTAAGCTGTTGCTTGCTGATCACCTCACACTGTATTATTTATTACGACCTTGCAGTGTTCTTCACGTCTCGTTAAATTGTAATGTTTTATTTTGCATCTAAACAGGTAATTTATTTCACTGAGATTGTTTCAAATTTGTGACCTGACAAGTCTCATGTCTAACTTTCTATGTTACCCCCCTCCCCTTATGTAATACCCCAACAGGAGCCTTTAAGGAAAAACTAAATGATGATTATGACCACTCTGACTGAATTTAAATTATTCCAAAGTTCCTACTGCAGCTACAGTTGCCAAGTGCCCACTACGCCATAATTCTTCCTCTTGCGAATCGACGCAGAGCCCACTGCGCGTTCGTAAGGCAATTACATGCGAACCTACTCACCTCCTCACTTTGTTGTTGATTTCGCTGCTGCAGCTGTTGGTGATGATGACGGTGGTGATGATGATGATGATCAGACAGTTCTGAGTGTTTTTAGAGGGTACATCTGTAAACCACCCACTCGTTGCACAATTCACACGTTTTCAAGCCTAGCGCGATATTTAAGGAGACCCTTCCCACTACATGATCTTCTGATAACAGGCTTCTTTTACTCTTCCTTTCTCTGTTCCTTTTTTTTTTTTGCGAAGCAGTTTCAAGCAAAGGCGTGGCTCGGTGTTCTAAACTAAGTACCCCGCAGATGGCCTGGGTTCAATTCACACTCAAACCAAATACTTTATAATTTATTTTCTTTGCATCTTTCAAGATTTTTTTGCTCATGCACAACGCTGGTTTTTCGCTCAAGACACCGACACTGGAATTTTCGCGAAAGGATCTCTTTCATGACATTCCGTTAATAAACTTTGCTTCCATCCGCTACTTATTTCGGCTGTAGGGAACCAGCGCTGGAGTTTCCACGCCTGCCCTGACGGTCGAAACGCACACTTCTCAGCCGCTTCCGCAGGCGAGAGTGGCGGCTCGTAGAGGTGGTGCGGGCGCGCATCTACTTGCGGTACTGCTGCTTGTTGAAGTACGACAATATGTAGAAAGGAGGAGGGCGTATCTGTGTATGTTTTAGGGGCTGTGCGTCCCCTGTATGTAGCCACTCTCGTTTAGTTCTTGCAGTGTTCACTAGATTATGGTACCATCCCCTGTATGTAGCCACCTCTCGTTTAGTTCTTGCAGTGTTCACTAGACGGCGTTACTTGTAGCTGATGATGAAAGATGCGAGATAATATAAAATATTATAAAATAGGAATGATGTCACATATGGCACATGTCATTGGTGGAAGGAAATCGTTTGATTTAGTGCGGCGACGTACTCTAGGGGGAGCGTTGTAATAAAATCGAGTGGGCAAAATGTACGGAGGATTCATGGTTTACCAGATTTACCTCCCGAGCTTCGCCCACTCATCGTCATTCACTTCATGGATATGGCGGCACTTTTTCCTTCTTAATCATATCGATAAGAGAGCAAGGGGCGTTGCATCCAAGTGGTCAGGCGAGCAAAGTACGTATGTTTTGTTCTCGCTCTCTTGTCTTGTGGTTTCGGGCTAGTTTTCAAACCGAATGACGCGTGTCATATTTATTCGATAGTGAGGACGGCCACCAATGGAAAGAAGGGTCAAACAGTTGAATTTAAACAACCTTTTGCCGCAAATAAAACGAGTGCCTTATGCAGTATACGGCATAATTATTTTTTTTTTCATCTGGTCTGCGAAAAGTTGGGTTGTGCACCTCAGACAAAACGAAATTATCTCATATATCTATCCTTCTGACCACCACCACCGAACGCCATCTGATGCTGCCGCGTGAAGTGAATGATACAATAGGCAGGTAGTCTACTTTATTTAAAAAGTGTTACGCATAAAGGAAAGCTGCCTTGTCCACAATATTTGTGCGGGGGCACGTTCGCCTACGCCTCTAAACTTTTATAAAAAGAGAATATCGCGGTGAGTACTCAATGCTGAAAGGCATCTGTTTCACTTGTGCTAAAGCCAGGGTTCTTTTTACGAACAAAGCAGTGGGCTATTCGAATCTTAGCTTTCTGGAGTCAGCCGATGCGGTAAGCTTCTTTTTCAGTGGCTTCCGAGGCTAAGTGGCTAAGTAACATTGGATGTCTTGCCTTGCTAGAGAATTTTCAAATGTTTTTAATTTTTGCTCATCGTTTAGTTCGCCTAACGCACAATTTCACTTTTTGCGCTTGCCTGTGTCGGCTTAAAATAAAGGTGTCTGCTCAACATTGATAATTCCAGGGCTTTCACGTGCCAAACAACACGTCATTTTGAAGTGCGCTGTGGTGTGAGTATCAGGAATAATTGGGACCGCACGGGGTTCTCCAATGCGCACATGTATCTTTGTTCACGGGTGTTCTTTGTATTGCCCCGCCGTGGTGGTCTAGTGGCTAAGGTACTCGGCTGCTGACCCGCAGGTCGCGGGTTCAAATCCCGGCTGCGGCGGCTGCATTTCCGATGGAGGCGGAAATGTTGTAGGCCCGTGTGCTCAGATTTGGGTGCACGTTAAAGAACCCCTGGTGGTCAAAATTTCCGGAGCCCTCCACTACGGCGTCTCTCATAATCATATGGTGGTTTAGGGACGTTAAACCCCACATATCAATCAATCGATCTTTGTATTTTATACCCATCGAACTGCAGCCGCCGTGGTCGGCAATCTAATCCCATGCCCTAAGCATAGCAGCGCGACACCACACGTGCCGCGGTGGTTAGCTTTATTATTACGTCCCCATGCATACATACCGCGGACATACGATCACTTCCTCTCTTTTTGTTTGTTTTATTTTACTACAGATGTGGGCAGCGTGGCAGCACGGACTAAATGTCAACCTCATCTAGCTTAACACAAAACCCAGCATGCAACCAGGGAGTGGCGACGAGGGAGTCGTCGCCACTGCACAGCACAGTTCCTTCGATGCCATCTGCAATGACACAGTCCGCTTCGCAAGGCTTCTCTCCGCTTCTCAGTGCTTTTTTTATGTGAGAATAGCCTTCGGATAAAGGTATTCTTCTAAACAAAACCGCACTATTACAGAAGCATTGGCTTTTCGAGCTTCTCGTTTTAAAAGGAAGATAGCTGCGGCACAAGCGCGTGCTCTTCCCGCGGCACACTATACGGTCAGTCGTCTGAGCATAGAGTGACATAGAAATCACACAAGTGGTCACCCTGGCAAAAAGCGGTGGTGCTACGCAGGTTCACGCCGGCCATAAGATGGCCACACGTCACTCACTGCTTCAAGAAAACACGCGTACTAATTATATACTGCAGTACCTTTTATAGAGCATTATACTCTATACGTCTTTTTTCGACTGTGTTTGTGGCTTGAATCCGTCCTTATCGTCTGCGAATTTGCGGTGCGATATCGTCGGGTTGGGATCAGGCATGAATAGGATGCCAGAGAAGTGCACATGGCGTCGACGCGACGGTGACCTTGTCCCGCTCCGTACAGACAGCAGCAGAGAGATGCCATAAGAGATGCGCGATAACGTGCCTGGCGCGCGTTTTTCTTCACTTGTTTAGTCTTCCTCTCAGCTTGGGTGCTGCTAAGTACAAACGCCATCGTTTCTTTGTAAAGTGCGTATTGCATTCTTCGTTGAAGCTTTAAACTAACATTTTTCGCATTGTGCCGTTCGGCGCAGAAAGCTTCTTAGAGCTCTTATATTGTATTATTTTCGTGGATTACTTCACACGAAAAAAAAAAAAAAGCCTGTTTGCAATGGTGCGCAACACGTTTACGAGAAACTTGTTTCCTGGCTCCAAAAAAAAAAAAAAATGTGCTGCAGCTCGCGTTGTTATGTTTTCTCTGTGCCGGTACTTGTATTTGAATCCAGTGCATGAATGAGATTTTGTGACAAGTTCGGTTATGCTTTGGGTCGTTATCTGCGGAGTTCGCAAGCTGCTTACAGCTCTGACGAGCGCAATTACAGAGAAGTGGTAAATCAGGAAAAATGTCTGTGAGCTAAAACTAGGGCGTAATCTTACGAATAAACACTCCTGCCTACGAAGCGGCCGCCAGGTACTCCCTGTCAGTCCCTACGTGGGAGACGCCCGCTACGTGCTAAGCGCGTCCTGCAGGACTAAAATAAAATTTTTTCATTCCATTCCAAACACTCCTGCCTCGTTAACAGCTTTCATGGCACCTAAAATTGATTAGTTTTTTTTTCTGCGCCAACTGCTTGTGACTGTTCTCGTGAAATAGGGATGTAAATAAAGTATAGGAAAACATTTGTGCGAATGCGGGAAAGAAAATGTAACCAACATTTTTCTTTTCTCTTTTACGTTCGTGCCAAAGTGATGTGCGGCGGCAACTACTGCTGTGTTGCGCTGTGCACTGTATGTGATTGATTGATTTGTGGGGTTTAACGTCCCAAAACCACCATATGATTATGAAAGACGCCGTAGTGGAGGGCTCCGGAAATTTTGACCACCTAGGGTTCTTTAACGTGTGCACTGTATGTGTATTTGTGCGCATTTACTGCAGTTTTACTGTTCTGCGGGTCTTCTTATAATGTTGCCTATATGTTTATTTCTTGTGTGTAATTTATACTCGTGATATGGCAGCTGTATTTCCGCGTCTTGCAGTGCAATGAACCTATCTCATTGTGTGCTCGGAAAAAGTGGTGAACGATTTAGAGCATGGGTACTATACTATGGGAGAGCTGAAAGCCGTCCCATGGGCCCGCCCACGTTCGTCTGACGCTAAGAAATTGTCATCCGCTTACCAAGATTATCACTTCGAAATAAACATTTTCGGTCCTCCAATGATTCTCATGTTTTATTTAAAAATGTGTGCATGGACACGGTGGCATCGTCTGCTTGCCGCTCTGGTGGTGTACCTTACAGAAAGCATATTGATACATGCAAATTACCCGTTAAAAGAACAATAATATCAATATTATAATAATACTATTATTATAAAAGTCACAGCTTTGCCGCACTGGTGAAATAATGAACGCGACAGCAATTGGAAGGTCACGCGCAGAAAGGAAAGCAGATCGAAACGTGCCCCGCGTTTTTCACACACAAATGACGCACGAAACGTACTTACAGGTACACACAAACGTGAATACGCGTCTCAGTTGTTACTTCGCTTTGTCTTAAAAGCACGCCCTTTTCGCAAATGGAGACTGTGCAACGATTGCAGCGACCTTTGTGAACCCAGTAACTGCAACAGAATCATTCTAGTGAAAGCCCAACGCAAGCCAAGATACTATCCTCCCCACCGCGATATAAAACCGTGCGAGCAAGCGTCCACCCTCCTCCTCTGCGCGGGCAAAGTACGCGTGGGAAATGAGAGTACGCGCCACCCCGTCGTGACAATCTGGCGACGGGAGCTCATTGCGCCATCTTGCTGGTAATGCTGCACACATGGTAGACCCCCCCCCCCCCCCCCCCCAAGATGCCCGTCCCCAGCGGTAAGTGGTAGATATAAATAGGTTGCCCATGTCGTGTTCCTTCGTGGCTCAGTAGTTAACGCCTCGCCTTCACGACTCCGAGGTCCCAAGTTTGATTCCGCGTGGCGGAGTGTTTTTCAGGATTTTTTAATTTCTTGCGTTTCTATATATATATATATATATATATATATATATATATATATATATATATATATATATATATATATATATATATATATATAGATGCATTGAGTGACGTCAACGCCCGCCGGCAGCAAAATCCCGCCGAGAGTCTCCATAAAGGTACTATCGCAATAAAAATAATACTAATATGATAATGGCCTCAGAGACAAGCACGCACATAGAAGTGGTCTGGGAGGCTGTATAATAATAATAATCGCTGGAAAATCTCCTTCGAGACATCTTTTTCAGTGGTCTCCCATCTCGGAGGCTGCAAAGGTTCGCAATGCCCGTTTGGAGCGCTATAAACCTAAATTAGCTTCAGGAATTTGTTACCTTTTTATATGGTCTGAGCGCGCGCGGCTGAGTTGTGTCGCAATTCGTGCAAGGTGCACTTTTTCGGCACGCCACCTAGTGAGTGCTGGTCTTTCATTGCGGGGAAGCGACATTATTAAGGGCTGTTGAGCTCCGAACAAACGTACAGAACACCCACTTGACAAGGCGTGACGTCATACAAAAGTGGGGCCTTATCAGGGGTGATAAGGGCCTCAACTTTTTTCGTCTGTTTTGACCATGCATTGCAGAGAAGCCAACTTCTCAGTGCACACATTAGCTCGGAACTAACGTAAAGTACGCGCACTTGACAAGTTGGGACGTCAGACAAAAGTTGTGCCTTCTCAGCGGTGATAAGAGCCACAACTTTTTTCGATGACTTTGACCGTGCATTGCGGGGAATCCAACTTTTCAAGGGACACTTTAGCTCGGAACAAACGCACAGTACACGCACTTGACAAGTTGTGACGTCAGACAAAAGTTGAGGCTTGTCAGGAGTGATAAGGGCCTCAAAATTTTTCGCTGGTTTTGACAATGCAATGCAGGGAAGCCAACTCCTCAGTGGCACCTTCTGCTCGGAACAAACGTACAGTACGCCCACGTGGCAAGGCTTGACGTCAGACAAAATTTGAGCCTTATCAGGCGTGATAAGAGCCACAACTTTTTTCGATGACTTTGACCGTGCATTGCGGGGAATCAAACTTCTCAAGGGACACTTTAGCTCGGAACAAACGTACAGTACACGCACTTGACAAGTTGTGACGTCAGACAAAAGTTGAGGCTTATCAGGAGTGATAAGGGCCTCGAAATTTTTCGCTGGTTTTGACAATGCATTGCAGGGAAGCCAACTCCTCAGAGGCACCTTCTGCTCGGAACAAACGTACAGTACGCCCACGTGGCAAGGCTTGACGTCAGACAAAATTTGAGCCTTATCAGGCGTGATAAGAACCACAACTTTTTTCGATGACTTTGACCGTGCATTGCGGGGAATCAAACTTCTCAAGGGACACTTTAGCTCGGAACAAACCTACAGTACACGCACTTGACAAGTTGTGACGTCAGACAAAAGTTGAGGCTTGTCAGGAGTGATAAGGGCCTCAAAATTTTTCGCTGGTTTTGACAATGCAATGCAGGGAAGCCAACTCCTCAGTGGCACCTTCTGCTCGGAACAAACGTACAGTACGCCCACGTGGCAAGGCTTGACGTCAGACAAAATTTGAGCCTTATCAGGCGTGATAAGAGCCACAACTTTTTTCGATGACTTTGACCGTGCATTGCGGGGAATCAAACTTCTCAAGGGACACTTTAGCTCGGAACAAACGTACAGTACACGCACTTGACAAGTTGTGACGTCAGACAAAAGTTGAGGCTTATCAGGAGTGATAAGGGCCTCGAAATTTTTCGCTGGTTTTGACAATGCATTGCAGGGAAGCCAACTCCTCAGAGGCACCTTCTGCTCGGAACAAACGTACAGTACGCCCACGTGGCAAGGCTTGACGTCAGACAAAATTTGAGCCTTATCAGGCGTGATAAGAACCACAACTTTTTTCGATGACTTTGACCGTGCATTGCGGGGAATCAAACTTCTCAAGGGACACTTTAGCTCGGAACAAACCTACAGTACACGCACTTGACAAGTTGTGACGTCAGACAAAAGTTGAGGCTTGTCAGGAGTGATAAGGGCCTCAAAATTTTTCGCTGGTTTTGACAATGCAATGCAGGGAAGCCAACTCCTCAGTGGCACCTTCTGCTCGGAACAAACGTACAGTACGCCCACGTGGCAAGGCTTGACGTCAGACAAAATTTGAGCCTTATCAGGCGTGATAAGAGCCACAACTTTTTTCGATGACTTTGACCGTGCATTGCGGGGAATCAAACTTCTCAAGGGACACTTTAGCTCGGAACAAACGTACAGTACACGCACTTGACAAGTTGTGACGTCAGACAAAAGTTGAGGCTTATCAGGAGTGATAAGGGCCTCGAAATTTTTCGCTGGTTTTGACAATGCATTGCAGGGAAGCCAACTCCTCAGAGGCACCTTCTGCTCGGAACAAACGTACAGTACGCCCACGTGGCAAGGCTTGACGTCAGACAAAATTTGAGCCTTATCAGGCGTGATAAGAACCACAACTTTTTTCGATGACTTTGACCGTGCATTGCGGGGAATCAAACTTCTCAAGGGACACTTTAGCTCGGAACAAACCTACAGTACACGCACTTGACAAGTTGTGACGTCAGACAAAAGTTGAGGCTTGTCAGGAGTGATAAGGGCCTCAAAATTTTTCGCTGGTTTTGACAATGCAATGCAGGGAAGCCAACTCCTCAGTGGCACCTTCTGCTCGGAACAAACGTACAGTACGCCCACGTGGCAAGGCTTGACGTCAGACAAAATTTGAGCCTTATCAGGCGTGATAAGAGCCACAACTTTTTTCGATGACTTTGACCGTGCATTGCGGGGAATCAAACTTCTCAAGGGACACTTTAGCTCGGAACAAACGTACAGTACACGCACTTGACAAGTTGTGACGTCAGACAAAAGTTGAGGCTTATCAGGAGTGATAAGGGCCTCGAAATTTTTCGCTGGTTTTGACAATGCATTGCAGGGAAGCCAACTCCTCAGAGGCACCTTCTGCTCGGAACAAACGTACAGTACGCCCACGTGGCAAGGCTTGACGTCAGACAAAATTTGAGCCTTATCAGGCGTGATAAGAACCACAACTTTTTTCGATGACTTTGACCGTGCATTGCGGGGAATCAAACTTCTCAAGGGACACTTTAGCTCGGAACAAACCTACAGTACACGCACTTGACAAGTTGTGACGTCAGACAAAAGTTGAGGCTTGTCAGGAGTGATAAGGGCCTCAAAATTTTTCGCTGGTTTTGACAATGCAATGCAGGGAAGCCAACTCCTCAGTGGCACCTTCTGCTCGGAACAAACGTACAGTACGCCCACGTGGCAAGGCTTGACGTCAGACAAAATTTGAGCCTTATCAGGCGTGATAAGAGCCACAACTTTTTTCGATGACTTTGACCGTGCATTTATTTATTTATTTATTTATTTATTTATTAAAGGTACTTTCAAGGCCCGAAGGCACTACAGAAAGGAGTGGTTTGAACAATCGTAAGTGCAGTTAAAAAGTTAAAAAAAAAAAAAAAAAAAAAACAGAAAACAGGAAAAAAAGAAAAATTCTACAGGGCATCATGTATGGCGAGCTTGAAGTCTTTTTGGTCCGTTATACAGGCGATGGAGGCGGGAAGGTGGTTCCAGGCGGCGCTTGTCCTTGGCACGAATGAATCATTATATAGTCTGGTGCGACAGGATGGTAGGCCCACCTTAAAGCGATGATCCATCCTTGGTGATATGAAGCGAGGTGGATGAAACAGGGCGTCCTTCAAATGGCTGTTATAATGATAGATTTTGTGAAAAAGGTTAAGGCGAGACAATGTGCGGCGCAATGAAAGATCAGGCAAGTTTAGGGTGCTCTTCATGGATGTGACACTGGAATGACGTGAATAATTCGATAAAATGAAACGTGCTGCGCGATTCTGAGTGGTTTCGAGAGATTGAATGAGAATGGCATGAGTTGGGTCCCATATGGCGCATGCGTACTCTAATTTTGGTCTGACCAATGTTTTATACAGTGTTAACTTGAGTGACGATGGCGCAGAGGAAAAGTTACGGCGCAGATAACCAAGCATGCGGTTAGCGTTGTTAATCACATATTCTGTGTGTTTATTCCAAGAAAGATTAGAAGATATGTGAACACCAAGGTATTTGTAATTGTCAACAGATGGTAATGGAATGTTATTGAGGGAATAAGTACGCGGACAGTGGGTGGTAGTGCGACGTGAAACTTGCATGCTCTTGCATTTAGATATGTTAAGTGTCATGAACCATGTGTTACACCATGCGAATATGCTATCTAGGTCGCGTTGAAGGTTAAGGTGATCGACATGACTGGTTATTTTCTGGTAGAGGACGCAGTCGTCTGCAAAGAGTCGGACAGTAGAAGAAGAAACACAAGAAGGAAGATCATTAATGTAAATTAAGAAAAGGAGTGGCCCTAAAACGGACCCTTGCGGTACACCAGATGATACTGCGGAATTAGGTGAACAAAAATTATTAGCTGTCACGTACTGGCTGCGGTTAGAGAGGAATTCTTTAATCCATGTAAGTACATTGGGGTCGATGTTAAGCTGAGTAAGTTTGAAAATGATTAGTGCGTGTGAAACGGAGTCAAATGCTTTAGCGAAATCTAAGTATATGCAGTCAGTATCAAATTCAAGATCTGCGTTAATAAACAAGTCGTTAGTAAAACACAGCAACTGTGTTTCGCATGAAACTGTCTTACGGAAGCCATGCTGATAAATGCTAAAGAAGGAATTAGATTCAAGGAATTCAATGAGGTGCGAGTATATGACATGCTCTAAGATTTTCACTGGAATGGATGTTAACGATATGGGACGGTAGTTATTGGGGGAATGTACATCACCAGATTTATGCACAGGGACCACCTTCCCAGTCTTCCAGTCAGATGGCAGTGTGGACGTCTGTAATGACTGTTCAAAAAGTTTTGACAATATTAAAGAAGAATAGACTTGAGTACACTTCAACATTTTTGACGAAATGCAATCTGGACCAGCTGATGATGACACTGTCAAGTTCCCAACAAGTTTTTCGACACCAACTGCATCAATGATAATAGGGTCCATTGGCAAGAAATCGGTGCTTGTTAACTGTGGAAATATAGTTGGGATGCTGTTCTGAAAGTGTGCAGCAAATACATTACTCAGAACGTTGCAGCACTCGCTAAGAGCGACTGGGACATCAGACTGTATTAATTGGATATGTCGCGTTGTAGTTCCGCTAATGATGCTCCAAAACTTACGTGGATTAGAGCGCAGCAGCGAAGGAAGAGTTTCATCGAAAAATACTTTTTTGGTTTTCGAAAGCGCAGTACAGAATTCTCTGTTAAATGTCTGATAAAAAGACCAATGGTCTGTTCTGGCTGTTGATTTGGCGCGTCTGAATAGCCGCTTCTTTTTATTGCGCATGCGTTTCAACGTGTTATTGAACCACGGAGAACGAGGATTCGATGAAACTTTTCTCTTAGGTACAAATCGGTCAATTAGGGCTAGCAGTTTGTTCTTATAGTCTAGCCAGTTCTGTTCAACAGATCGCTGCTCAAAACCAGCAAAGAATAGGTCAACAAAAGATTGTAACTCTGTATTCATTCCATGAAAATCCGCTTTGCTATAGTCTTGGATAATTTTTGTTCTTTTCTTGATGGAAACCCGTGCTTTTATTGTGAAGTGGATTATGCAATGGTCGCTAATTCCCGGTAGATGAGTGAAGGGTGAAGCTAGGTCAGGTGTACTGGTAAGTACTAGATCTAATACGCTAGCGGAAGTGGGAGTAACGCGAGTAGGAAAGTCAACAAGCTGGGTAAAGTTGAAGTCGTGACAAAAATTCAAAAATTCCCTACTTTCACCTGAGTTGTGCTTTAAGGTAACCGGGTCTCTTTCCCACATGATGTCGGGAAAGTTGAAATCGCCAAGAATGAACAAAGGTGATCTCGGGTATCTGACGAACAGCTGATTGACAACATCATGCAAGTCATTGCAAAAGGATGATGATGCAGTTGGTGATCGATAGCAAATACAAAATATTATTTCGCGAGAATCAATGAGCACGCGGACACAAACAAGTTCAAGTGAAGACATAACAGGAATAATATGAGAGGCAAGATTATCGGCAACCGCCAGCAGAACACCCCCACCAGACCGGTAATCGCGGTCGCATCGGTAAAATTTGTAGTGCTTCTCACAATCCAATATTTCTTCATTTCTTACTTTTGTAGAAAGCCAAGTCTCTGTCAGACCAACAATATCAGCGGAACAGGAATCAATAGCAGAAGACAGTTCGACGCGTTTATTCAGGACGCTGCGCACATTAGAAAAGAAAAAAGAAGCGTTTCCTGCGCAGCAACGAGACGGGCGTAGCTATGAGGTGCTAGAAGTGTCAGCACGTGCAGGTAGAGAGGGTTCTTTTTCCTTAGCTTGGGGTGAATTGATTTCGCGAACGCTGTCGCTTTCTGCGCAGTAAACGTAAGTTTTCTTGTTCATGACCAGTTTGTTAACGCGTAGCAAATACGGTTGCCCGGCTGCCTTAGCAAATTCCATTAATTTCTTCCTTGAGTTTCGCGTGCTTTTGCAAAAATCTTCGCTAGCTGATACACCAGTTCCTTTGAATTTTTGTCTCTGCATCAGGATAGCATCTCTAACCTTAAATGACGAAAATTTGACGATAATTGGCCGAGCTTTTTTAGCGGCGTAACTTCCTAACCTATGTGCTCGGGAAACTTCGGAGTCAGAAATGTGCATGTCAAGGTGTCGGGAGAGTAGATCACGAACATGGCCTTCAGACTGAGCCCACGTCTCATTAGGGCTGTCCGATATACCAAAAAACAATACGTTCTCTCGTCTGGACCTGTCTTCAAGATCGTCCAGTCGGGCACTGAGTGTCTGGCCTTGCACCTTGACAGTTTCAGCGATTAGACGTGGCACATCACTGACTACTGCAGAACCGTCGCATGACTCGACGAAAGCTTCCACCGCCGACAACCTTTCCGTTAAATCAGCAACAGTTTGCGCTAATGCCTCCTGTTTAGTCTTTAGGTCGGCAAGAGCTTCCATTAGCTCATCGTGACGGTGATCACCTTTTTCAGATAGCTTAGCGATCGCGTCTAGTATTTCTTTGTTAGTATTTGCAGGGCCAGGGTTTAGTTCAACGTCTCCACAACATAGTAGAAGCTTTGTGACATGCACGCATTCGCACACACATTCAAATATGACACTTGGGCACGGTAGGAGCAGCAGACAGACGTTACTGGTTCGCTTACAGTAGAGAGAAGGAGGTTTACTGACCTGCACAAAAAGCAAAATCGGATTTCTGAGCGACCGCATCGTTGCCGCTCCACCGTGCCCACTGAAGGAACAGGAGAATTCCGTGGTCTTTATATGCTCTTGCGTCGCTGCAGTCGCCCGCAGTGTTGTGGACCAGGTGACGATGGAAAGGATGCCACCGTCAGATAGTGGCAGATGACGCAGGGGCGTGTTCATCCAGATCGGGGCCGCCAGCAACACCGGTGAAGAGTAGTTGGCACGCGCTGGATTCGCACGCGGTGGTAATGTTCCAAACCAGGCGACTAACTGCACAAAAAGCAAAATCGGATTTCTGAGCGACCGCATCGTTGCCGCTCCACCGTGCCCACTGAAGGAACAGGAGAATTCCGTGGTCTTTATATGCTCTTGCGTCGCTGCAGTCGCCCGCAGTGTTGTGGACCAGGTGACGATGGAAAGGATGCCACCGTCAGATAGTGGCAGATGACGCAGGGGCGTGTTCATCCAGATCGGGGCCGCCAGCAACACCGGTGAAGAGTAGTTGGCACGCGCTGGATTCGCACGCGGTGGTAATGTTCCAAACCAGGCGACTAACTGCACAAAAAGCAAAATCGGATTTCTGAGCGACCGCATCGTTGCCGCTCCACCGTGCCCACTGAAGGAACAGGAGAATTCCGTGGTCTTTATATGCTCTTGCGTCGCTGCAGTCGCCCGCAGTGTTGTGGACCAGGTGACGATGGAAAGGATGCCACCGTCAGATAGTGGCAGATGACGCAGGGGCGTGTTCATCCAGATCGGGGCCGCCAGCAACACCGGTGAAGAGTAGTTGGCACGCGCTGGATTCGCACGCGGTGGTAATGTTCCAAACCAGGCGACTAACTGCACAAAAAGCAAAATCGGATTTCTGAGCGACCGCATCGTTGCCGCTCCACCGTGCCCACCCACTTTTTTCGATGACTTTGACCGCATTGCGGGGAATCAAACTTCTCAAGGGACACTTTAGCTCGGAACAAACGTACAGTACACGCACTTGACAAGTTGTGACGTCAGACAAAAGTTGAGGCTTATCAGGAGTGATAAGGGCCTCGAAATTTTTCGCTGGTTTTGACAATGCATTGCAGGGAAGCCAACTCCTCAGAGGCACCTTCTGCTCGGAACAAACGTACAGTACGCCCACGTGGCAAGGCTTGACGTCAGACAAAATTTGAGCCTTATCAGGCGTGATAAGAACCACAACTTTTTTCGATGACTTTGACCGTGCATTGCGGGGAATCAAACTTCTCAAGGGACACTTTAGCTCGGAACAAACCTACAGTACACGCACTTGACAAGTTGTGAGATCAGACAAAAGTTGAGGCAAATCAGGAGTGATAAGGGCCTCAAAAATCTTTCGCTGGTTTCCACAATGCATTGCAGGGAAGCCAACTCCTCAGTGGCACCTTCTGCTCGTAACAAACGTACACTACGCCCACGTGGAAGAAGTTGAGCCTTATCACAGCTGATAAGAGCCTCAAAACTTTTTCGCTAGTTCTGACCGTGCCTTGCGGGGAAGCCTATGCACGAGAAGAGCCGTTCACTCTGGTTTCTCCTACTGAAAACACCATCACCCGATGACCCTAAACAATGGGGCATGGTGGGACGTTTGCTGGATCAAACGAACTGAGCATATTATGGCAAATTTTCAATACGATGAAACCATTGTTCTAAGGTCTGGTGTTTTTCAGCGTACATGTGCAAAGCTTCAGCACCCAACGCAATAAATGACAAGACTTGCTTGATGGCCCATCTTTATGTTACATAGAACGAATATAAAAAATAAAAAAACGAGAAAACACACTAATTATTTTTAATAAATAAAAAATATACTCTCATGCGGAATTAGGAGTCGAACCTAGCCCCTCCGCTCTAAAGGCGCGTAATGCTATACGCCGACACCTGCAGAGCATGATTGCATCTTAGCCAAGGTATATGTAAACTGGTATCGTATTCCATAGAAGCTCACGGATCCAGTTGTCGGTATATATATATATATATATATATATATATATATATATATATATATATATATATATATATATATATATATACGAGATCTAACAGACAGTAATGCAAAGGAATGTACAAATGTACAAGGGAAGTTATTAGAACCAATGGAATGTAAGTAAGAAGAAAGAAAAGTGGATGAAAAGATAACCAGCCGTGAGCAAGAATCGAACCTACGACCTTCGAATAAGGCGTTCCATGCTCTAACCACTGAGCTACCACAGCGGCCTTCCCTTTATCTACTTCTTTGGGTTTATATGTGAATTTAAAAGTAGGAGCGACAGTCAGCGCCATCTATAAGCCAAGCGACGAGTGTGAAAACACTCTTTTAAGCGTATGTTTGGCGTCACGTAGCACGTGAACTTATTATGAGCGGGCCGCTGATTAATAGTCCCTCGTATACAACCTAATGACACCAAGTCTTCCAGTACGAGACCCTCGTTTAATGAAATTAGGAAAAGAAGGTTATACCTAAGGGCTCGTTTTTCCGTGTTTTAACACAATATTAATGAGATCTAACAGACAGTAATGCAAAGGAATGTACAGGAGAAGTTACTAGAAACAAAGTTCTAATAACTTCCCCTGTACATTTCTTTGCATTACTGTCTGTTAAATCTCATTAATATTGTGTTAAAACATGGAAAAACGAGCCCTTAGGTATACACTTCTTTCCCATATATATATATATACATACATATATATATATATATATATATATATATATATATATATATATATATATATATATATATATATGGGTGTGTGTGTGTGTGTGTGTGTGACGTCACAACCGTAAGAGGTAGCGACGTCGCGCATTCGCCCTACTTGGCGCGAAATTGACATTTTTTTTTATTTCTGGCCTGCTACGTGCCTTTATTATTACGTGATTTTATTGCACCTTGAATTGCATGTGAGAGAGAAAGAAAGAAGAAACAAAAATAAAGATTGTGGAAGCGAGGTTGTTTTATTAGCCAAATGACGTACTTACAATATGCACAAGAAACTTCGCCGAGGCGATTCTGCGACAACTGTTCACGAGCGCAACAGCATAAAAGTTCGAAAGCTCACGTTGATAAATCGTTGAAAACCACTGCAGCGAGACAGCAGTTTTGAAAATATAGCTTTGGCAGCCGCAGAATACAGCATCTTGTAGGTGAGCCTGTCGCGTTCACAGTCACCAAAGGCGAGGGCACGTCGGCCGTGCGCCAGCGGAAGCAGGCGGCAGTCACAGGAGCGGCAATCTACACACACTGTGAGCTCTGAAATGTCACACCATAAACAGCACATAAAAAATAAGTAACTTTCCAATGGGAGGCAAAGTGGGAGGCGAAGCTCGTTCTCGAGGACCTGGAAGACCAGCAACAAGTCGTCGCCAGGGCCAAGAGGGCAGTAGAAGCCAGAGGGTTCCTGGTCTGAGGAGGCCTTCCACCTCAGGATGACACCGGGCGTTGCTCGGGGCACTGTGTCGAAAATGAACGTTTACTTCTCTCTCTCTTCCAAAGAAACGCACGAAACCACCACGGAAAAAAGAGCGATGCCTCGCTGACCTGACAACGCGCCGAGCCAAAAACACGTCTACCTAACACGCCTTCGAAACCATTGGGCCATGTTACAAGACTTCCTGTATGTGCCCACTGTTTCTGAAAACAAACAAAAAAAGCGCTCAACCACATACCAAAAACTTAAGTTTTATTAAATTGATCTAATAATTGCTGTAAAAAAGAAATTTAATACTATTAAAAAATACACGTTCAGTTATTTTTTTTCACTATTTGCCCCCGCCCCCCCTTAACCTAGTTGCGCTTCAATCGTCACGCTGCTGTTGATGTCTGTCGCAATAGGTTTCAGACCACCTTTCATTCCGACTTTAGCGACCTATTTAGATTGACCTTGTCTTAGCCACGTAACTGCACTGTACTGGTAATAATAATAATAATAATAATAATAATAATAATAATAATAATAATAATAATAATAATAATAATAATAATAATAATAATAATAATAATAATAATAATAATAATAATAATAATAATAATAATAATAATAATAATAATAATAATAATAATAATAATAATAATAATAATCGCACTTTCTGCGCCGTGTCATTGACATAATTGAGAGCCTGCCTGTCCCTCTATCACGTAATGCCGATCATCACTGTAAGTAAATGCATGAAAAGATAGAGATAGTCTCGCAGAACTTCCTTTGTCGGCGTCGTTGAATATCATCGAACGGCCGATAAATGTGCAAATAAATAAAAAATAAAGATAGCTCTCGTTTCAAGCGAGTATCAAACACAGGCCTTCTGCGTCGCAAGCATGCGTTCGAGGACAGAGTGTCATTCTGAAAAACTGTTTAGGAAGCAACACCATGAGAGTCATCTTACCCTTCCGCCTCCGTCAAAATGCGCCCACCGCGACCGGGGTTCGATCCCGCGACCTTAGGGTCAGCAGAGCACTTTACCTACGAAACCACCGTAGTAAGTTAAATCATATAAAAAGAAAGCCGGAAACAGTTGTTGCCTGGAAGGAGATGTCCCATTTGCCACTCGAGATAAACGTGCCTTCGCAACTGTTTGTGCGTCTTAGGTTACTATACGAGCGACGTGAATGGGCTGGCCGGGCTGCACCATGCTTTCGGCAACTGTTTTTAGTTGAGTTGCGGTAGACGTGTCATAGCTTTATCGTGCTGTAGCTCTACTCACGGCTCTAAAGAGAAAGAGATGCAAGGGAGAAAGTCTACATGGCCCATTCACAGCGTGTAAATGGCCGTATACACCGAAGCTCTGTATGCGTGATGATTCCCTTGTGGCATTTCTTGCAGTGAACCTTGGTGCCCTCAGTAGTACCCTGAACCCTTTCTTGCTGTGTTGGCCCGGCTTTGCGAACGTGCATTTCAGTCTCTTCCCTCGCACTCGGTCGCCGATTCGAGAACACGCAACGCGGCGTCTTCGGCGTGGTTACGTCTGTACGAGCTCTAGAAAGCTCGTCAGATATCGTGAATACGCCGCTATACATTTAAATAAACGAATGAAAAACATTATTAAGGAGCTCTCCGGCTCCTGCGCCGGAAGGAAGTGGTCCCCTCTTGAGCAGAGTTAATATGCGTCGCTCACCACCTGGCCCCTCGTAAATGGCCACAGCTGGTATTTCAGAGTGCCCAGCAAGATCTTCCATGACTATACCTAAGGGGTGTAACAGTGGGGGGAAGCACGTTTGGAGTAGGCTGAGGGAAGAGTGATGGTGGGTGCTTTGGAATCAATGTATATATACGTAGTTCTATTATGTATTCAAGTCTTCCTGGTTCTTGGCGCACGGGTCATCCTTGGCTGCGTTCTATGAAGTATTCGGCAGTGCAGGAATGTTTGTATCTGTCCGCTACTCCCTCGTCCACTTTGGATTTGAAGTGCCCGCGCCTACACACGATTGGTAAAAGCGAAATTACCTGCTCTGCTTGATAAGCCATTGTACTTGCTTGGAATTTTGGCGTACGCCGACTACGAAGGCACAGGCAGACGTCACGTGCACGTTGTAATGCGTCAGTGAAGTTTAAAAAAAAGGTTTTTTTTTCTTATGCACTCAGCTTCATGCCCCTCAGACAGCCCAAGACATCGCTACTAAATTTCGACTTTCCTCAAGTCGAAGTGGTTTCCTCAAGAGTGGTGCCATCATTTGACCTGTGGGGAAGGGAGAGCATCCATGGTTCCTAAATACAAGTTTCTCAGGTATCCAAAAATGTTCTTGTCATGACATGTTACGCAAAGGAACAATTATGGTTAATTGGCAACAAAAATGACGCTATTTTTTTATTGGGGCAAGTAGATGAACTTAGGCACTGTATTTTAAACATCTTTGATTTTATGGGATGGGAGTGAGAGAGGCAGGCTGGAGGGCAGCTGTCCCTCCGATGGCGGCGCGCCTTATTGGTAACTGCCAGCAACTATGAAAAGCGAAACTTACCTTTGCAAAATCTTTTCCATGACTTGCGACAATGGCTTCCAGGGAGTCTGGGGCATTTCATCTAACAAAACATTGCTTTCAGACTTTCAACTGTTTCTCTACTGTCAATTCGAAATACCTCAAACCAACATAGATTTGCACTCAGACCCAAGGTACTCAGTTTGATAACAATTTCTTCGAATCCCGGCTGCGGCGGCTGCATTTCCGATGGAGGCGGAAATGTTGTAGGCCCGTGTGCTCAGATTTGGGTGCACGTTAAAGAACCCCAGGTGGTCTAAATTTCCGGAGCCCTCCACTATGGCGTCTCTCATAATCATATAGTGGTTTTGGGTCGTTAAACCCCACATATCAATCAATCAATCATTGATAACAATTTCAGCAGGTACAGAAGAGCTGTTTGACTATAAAATAGAACTATCAAAGAGCTGTATCAAAGACAACCCTCAAAATTGAAGAGCATTCGGATACACCCCCTCCAAAAAGGCTGTTTTACAAACGACCTTAGTGGAAAACCAGACCTCATCACAGAGGAGATGATTCAAAGCGGCAAGGCTGAATTCAACCTGAAGTTTTATACTTGCCCAACGAACATTCGTATCGGACAACGTACAATTATTACTTTTGAATAGGTGGAGAAATGTATATTTCCACAAAAAGGAGTGCATAGGGCTAAGAAAATATCGTGCTTAGCTTGAGTGTTACGTTGTCAGAGTTGATCAATATTATTAAACACTGGGAATCACCGGAACCATCATTTCGACAAGCAGTCTTGCCCAAGTCCCCTCTTCTCCATGAAGATACGACCACTTGTCGAAACACCTGCAGCAACACCTAGTGGGGAATATTTATCGTGAAGACTTCATATTCTGAACATCTGCTTTTGCTTCCCATCTTGCGAATATGTCGTTGCACTTCAGAAACGTGTCGTTCCCGTGTTTGGCAAACGATTTTATGAATGACTCGCAAAGCAACGCTCTTTGAGCCATCAGGCTTGACTTAGCAGTCAAGGCAGCTCAGAAGCACGACTGGCTTAGTACGAGATAGCGCTAAATAAGAAAACGTAACACACAACGAGTGTTTTATTTTGATGAATTGCAGGAACCGCAAAATTCAATACAAATAATGTAAACAAACACAATAACAAGTCCCTTGACAAAAAATCTGCTCAGAAACTGGCATGAATAATGAGGTCACAGATACGACAGCTATATGAGAATTAACTTTGCTGGGCAAAGACGACATCTAGTAGTTCTATGAATTAGTATATAGTAGTATGTAATAGGCTGTCCATTCTATCAATCGAACGAGCCATATGTAGCAACAATACGTCTTAGCCGTAGGAAGGAAGAAAAGTGCTTAATGGTAGAGGCCTAAAAGTACTTCGTAGATGTGGAACAATGGAAGACATTGTACAACTGCAAATGTGCAAATCAGCATAGTAAAAGATTAGGCAATCAATATTTATGAACATCAGGATTTTGCGGTAATGAGGACTTTAAAGAACACTTTGCCCTTTACTAGAATGGCCCAAGTCAACGGCATTCCTTCTTCAAAGGCGGAGGCAGACCAGCCTGCACGAATGGGTATGTACTCCGGCTGTCAACAACCGGTCACATCGAGGACATTGCCGAGTGCATGAACAAGACCGTTTCTTTAGCCACTGATGCGACCGGTGGCCGTGCTTAATTTGGCTGGTCGTGTCTTCTGCGGTCTTATAATGTGTTGCCCGACTACATAGTAATAGATAAGTTTAAGAAAATGTATCACCGCATTTATTTCTCATTACACTAACCTAATAGTGAACCTGTATAGCTTCAAAAAACCAACTGGGCGGGGTCTGCGAATTTCGCAAGGATAGCTCCACCGGACACCTACAACACCCTAAATGCTAACCCAAAAAAAAAAGCCTCCTTCAAGATATTCAAAGCGCACTAAGAAGCGCGTACTTATGATCCCCTGCTTGACAATCAACATTCTAGAACACGCATGGGAAAGCTTCACTCAAAATTTACATAGGCACCCGCGGTGCTTAATTGTTCTCGGGCACGTGTATCCGTTTTCTACAAAAGCATACAGAAGAACACTACTCTAACAGCCTGAAGTAAAATGGTAAGCAATGCGTACCATACATGTGGAAACAGATTGTCATAATCCTGAAGGTTTTTTTTTTTTGTTTGCAGTAATGATTGCCTGCCCCCACATACCCCTCCTGTTGCATTGAGATTTTTTTGCCATGTTTATGATCTTGCATGTTTACTGGCACGGCGAAGCAAGACCAAAGCATGCAAAACTGTCTGCCGAGTTCAAAAGACAACACCAGCAGAAAGACTAACAGTTACTTTGGTGAAGCTCGTGGACCCTAACCAGGTGACTAAGAGTTAGCGACGGACCATGTACGAGGCTTCGGAAGCTCTAACCAGGATGCCCGAAGCAAACGGTCCAATAAAGCGAAATTCATCACCCGCACGCAACGATGCTTCATCTGAACCACTTCATTGGACAAACGAGAACATGCCGAGCGCGTCCGCACAATAACCTCAATATCAAACCAAAGTAGCACTAAGTTCATACAGTAGTGAATGGGCAAAATGGAAGAGGGTATCGCAACTGAAACGTGCAAACATGCACGCACAGAAGAGAGCCTTCCTGCAACACATGCTGACAGATGAATTTAGCCAAGTTGCCACACTTTCGATGCAGAATAACGCAAAAGAGCATCAATATGCCACTATATTGCACAATTCGAATGGTTTAGAAAAAAACATGTGGATGATTCGACCAATTGTATTGCAGTCGAACACGGTGGTGAAATACAAACATGCCGAAACGTTGCAAAAAACGTTGCGCCTTTGTAATTAAGTCAACCATATGGTTATAACGTGATGAACAGTCACTAAAAAGTAGATTCTCTGCATGACGGCCGAACAGCGTAACATTTAGAGGTGTAATATAATCTAAGCCTTGTAGATTATCCCTGGAACAGCACTGTACGATAACACTGACGTACACCCACGTGAGAATGTTTCGCAGCATTTCGTGGGCAGCTGGAGGATCCGGAATTTAGTGGCATGACTCGCGGGGGCAGGAAGAGATGCCGGTCGTTAACCAGTCTTCACTCGCCACCAGTGACAGCGCAGTGAGGAGCAGGTACATAGAATGGAGTCCCTTAACGAAAAAAGAAGGGCAGGCCATGGTGATGGCCATTGCTGCACAACGCATTCAGCAGAAACCCGAAGCTGGCTCGTTGTGGACGATGGAATGGCATGGCCACAGTCTCTCACAGAGCGTCCACCGGATGAGATAGGTCGAAAAGCTGCAAGAACACCAAGAATTCATGTTTAGGTGTTGTGCGGATACACAAGGCTACGTGATGCACATAAGCTACGTGATCTTGCATGCACAGCAACACCACGGGGAACGTAATATTCGAAACAAATCCAAATTTCTGCTTTACCTATAGGAATGGACGAACGAAGGGGATTTTTTTATACAACCGGTACAGCATCGGACGTGGTAATGGGAAGTTGTGGGTTTGAATCCCTCGTTCAGGAAAAGATTATTTCGCTTAAATTTAAGTCATAATTGCTATACCTGACAATTCAAGACTATGTCCCGTATGCTTTCCTTGGGCTCATTGTCCGATTGATTTGGTTCTGTCTTACAATAAAATGAGCCACTATGACAACAACCCAACTAGGGCAAGGTTTCCGCTACGGATGAACTAAAAAACACCTTAGGTTAGCATATTAGTCATGAGCAGTCTCGTGCAAAGCCACGTGACACCCTCTGGTGAAAAAGTTTCTCACTTGCCACCTCGCCTACAAGTGGCGCTGGCTAACACCTTTACAAATACCCGACTAAGTCAATGGGGACACTTCCGTCAAAGTTAGGCTGACAGAGCGTCAGACGTGTACTTCGAAGGTTGTGGGGTGAGATCCAGCAAATAGAATGGGTGCTTCTTCGTCCACTTTGACTCCGTTTTATTCCCATTAGTACACTACAGTTGAGCAAATAATGTCAGCTGTGTTTTCCTTGGCTTTTCTGTTCATTTGTTTGGTAAAGCACACAAGTTTACGGGGAACACTACATGGGACAAACATCAAATGTGTTTAGCCTACGAAAAGTGGTTATTTTCAGTCTTTGTAAGCCTTCGCAACTCGCACAATTATTTAACAGAATAAATTCAGACTCCGTGTCTCATTGGCATATGTCTGCCCCAGTATGCTAAACTGCGACAATATAGTCCAGTGGTTAAATTACTAGCTACATGCATTTCGTATGAGAAGTTGCACCCATGGTGCAACTAAGTCGAATGACAGCGGCGAGAACATGTACACGTAGAAATCAAATGTAAGGGCCAAAAGTGTGCATTTGCACTCTCCTTGATCATGCGTACATTTTAATGTAGTTACAGGTAGTGCAAGCAGCATAAGGTACTAAAATAGAAAGAGCCCGAGTAGAAATGAGTCGGTAAAGTGGGGAGACCGGGTCTGTTATTGAATTTATTTGACCCTATCAGCGCATAATAAAGTTCTTCAAATTTGTTACCTGGGCATATATTTTGTTGGCACTGGCATAGATCGCCACTGCTAACGCGATTACCACGCTCGAAGAGCTTCCGAAAGTCAGGTGCCATGAAGTGTAGCTGAATGAAATGTGTAGGGTCTCGAAATGACAGCCCGCTCACGGAGCGAACAGACTCGTCAGGCAAGGTCGGACAAAACGAAAAGATCGTGTACTTCAAATACTTTTACATCGAGCCGAATGGAATACACCACTAGTGATCAACACGCTAAACTCCACCTCATACGATGTAATACACTCAATTAACATAAGAACAAACAAAAGGTAACCGATGTTCGACTCGCCACGAGGGACATCTACGGGTGACGGCCTGCGGTCGCCGTATACTGGGGGACCCCGCCAGGAGACAACCATCCACACCAGCCGTCACGCGCCAAAAAGGGCTGCTCATGAGCGACGCGGCCTTTGTGTTACATTCTGTTTGTCATGTTGATTTAGCGTATTGAACCATTGTATGAAGTTGTGTTGAGAGTGTTGATCACTAGTGATGCATTTCATTTGGCTGACGATATCGTCGAAGTAAAGTAATTGAATGAATGCACACAATGTGTTTTGTTTTGTCTGACCACACCTGTTGTGCCCGTTCACTCCGAGATTGGGCTCTCATTTCGAGACCCTACACATGTTAAATGGCTGGAGCAGCGTTGAAACTTGTCTTTCAGGCTTCTCAAGGTTTCCATTAGGGATGCACCAGCCATGATGCGATTCCGGTGGTATTCTTCCTGTTGCCAAAAGTCAAGTCTGAAAGGTCACTTTCGATGGTTTCCCCAACCATTTTGCGGGCTGTCTGTGGTAAGTCACGGCTGCCGACATTAAGGGAGCCTTGGGGCAAGGGTACACTGCTGCCAATGAGATTGCCTTGCAACATCAAAATATTTTATAGGACCCCTGACACCGAATTTGGGAACTCGACGCTTGTGTTGTTTGATAGTCTTGCATGCAGGGCAACCTCTGGCCGATTACTAGTGGCGAGCGTAGCCTAGAAAACATTTTAATTGAGATTTAAAGTAAGGGTGCGTGCTGTACTGAGTATTAAGGTGTAATCGACATTTTCTGTGGTCTGACGTAGACCGGGGCTACTCCTGTGACGTTACAGGTTCAAAATGTGCGGGGCGCGCACAATACCCCGACTGGCAACTGGCGAGGACTATTGTTCGTCACCCCTCTCACTCTGTTGTCAGGCTGCTCTCAATGTGGTTTTGGTTGCTTACGCCAGAAATGAGGCACTGCGCCGTGCTCCCGACCGGGCTGCAGAAATTAGGCACCTTTCTCCTCTTCTAACCACTACCACCATTACGCCAGAAATGGTTTACGTTTTCCTGAGGCAGACACGTTCAAAGCACCCACATCATTTCACTCACCGCACACGTGTCCCCCTATTTGAAAACAGTCCCAGGCGTTGCTCCACTGTGGGGCACTAGTTTTTTACGGTATTTAGGCGGGCGTTTAGAACTGACGCAACATCGTTATGAATTAACGCCGCTGACATCAATTATACGATGCGTTAAATCATTTACGATATAACTTTAGCCTTACCAGATGCAAAGCTACACATTGCTGTAAAACATTCGCAAAACAAAACTTTCACTGTCAGGGGTCTCTTAGAAATTTTGACCAGGAATGTTTACCAGACTCACTTAGATAATCTTAAACATATACCGGGTAGTGCAAGCAGCGGACAGCGGGTACAAGTATGAAACATATGTAAGTCTTTTTGCCGACGTACGCACATGCTTTTGTAGTCCGCTATCAGTGTGACAGTGAACAACTGGGTGTGTTGGCATTGCATGATTTGAAAAAGGAGGTGCAAGAAAGATGACAAAATAAAAGGGAGACTACACACCCACGGAAAGGGTGGCACCGTGTGTGTGCCCCTCGTTTCGTCCGTAATCGTCTTTGCACGACTATTTCGAACTATTCTCGGTGCCCCTTTCACACCAGGACGATTGAACAACCTACTCATAGGTGCACGCAGGGTACCCCTTCAGGTGGATGGGCGGAAGGGGGGTGGGGTGGAGTTGTTGCAGTGCCGTCCTCTACCATTGAGTAAATGCATGATGGTAGAAGACTTTGCCCCCCTCCCTCTTAAGAGATTAGGAAGACTGCCACATTTTTGCCTCCCCCAGTGCGCATGCTTTCGAACCCACCCCTATACCACAATGCTGCGCGTGTCTTCAACATCATCTGCTAAGGTACGATTCCAAGAGATTATCACCACGAATGCTGCAGAATATTTCCCCACATGAAAGCTGACCAATGCTTGGCGATATGCAAACACGGACTACGAAAGCAATTCCCCCCCCCCCCCCAAAAAAAAAACTAGCCCAAGTCGCTGCAGACCACCAGGCAGAGAGACCCAATGCTCCAATGAAGGACGTTCGACCGAAGAGGTTCAGAAAGCAGAGGCTGGGCGATGTGTGCAAAGGACGGGCGAGATTATCAGCTGCATGCAGACGCAGAAGTTGACAAGCAAGAAGGAAAAATGGAGCTACTTGTGAAACGTGAGACAGGATGCAACTGTTTTACAAATACACACACAAACGTCTAGCTTCAACACTAAGTTTACACCACCACCATGTGGAGCAGCAAGAATAATTAAATATGCTCTCATACATTGCAAAGAAGGAAGCTTGATTGATTGATATGTGGGGTTTAACGTCCCAAAACCACCATATAATTATGAGAGACGTCGTAGTGGAGGGCTCCGGAAATTTCGACCACCCGGGGTTCTTTAACGTGCACCCAAATCTGAGCACACGGGCCTACAACATTTCCGCCTCCATCGGAAATGCAGCCGCCGCAGCAAAGGAGGAAGCTTGCAGTTGTATTGAGTAGACAGTGGACTGAGAATACGAGCGAAAGGCAAATGCAGCATTATAGTACGGTTCATTATAAAATTATAAGCTGTGTTAAAAGTTGCGCTTGGTAGTACAGTACATCAATAAATCTTTCGCCAAGAGGCTAAGCCAATCTCTATAATAGAAGTGGTCTGCCCATTCGACACCTTCGCTCGATTTAAAACAGGGTCCGCCGTACTCAAGCATGCGCAGAGTTCCCCCTATTGCGCAGAGGGGGGGGGGGGGGGATGTTCTTCGCAATGTTCTTTTCTCCTGTTTTTTTTTAATTAAAGACGGCAGTCTTTCTGGAGACCTTCGACGCAAAGTCTGTCTGTCTGTCTTTCTGTCTGTCTGTCTGTCTGTCTGTCTGTCTGTCTGTCTGTCTGTCTGTCATGTCGTCATGTGACAAACCTGGTCTCTTGTGATATTGTTGGCTCCGATGTACGTGTTGGAGTCGAAATTACGCCTATAGGAATGAAACTGAGGAAACTGGGTGGTACTTAGTCCTAAACTGTCACGTTTGAAAAGGGTGAGTACTGTACATATGCTTACAGGAGTAAGGGCCCATCTGCGAGCAAAGGTCCATAAGAACGCAGTGGTTGCCAGCAGGAAGTTCAAACGCCGCCTCTTGGGGAACTTCTTCCATGAAGCAGGGCCTGGATGATGTATACAAGAACCTGTGGTATAGTCACTTGCGTGTGCAAGGTGCAAAGATTCGCATGCTGGAAGGAAACGTCAGCCACCGTCATGCTGGTAGATCGATATTTAATGCTCCTGAATTTAAAATAACCTGAAATTTTTAGGCATACTATAACTGGCATGTGCAACTGCTCGGTAACTGCTTGATGCTATGATGGATGCGGCTGCTACAGGTAATATTGACTGGGCAAGTGCTCACAACAAAATCTTGCCAGTGTGGCATGAACCGAGGACTAGAAACGGTTGTTTGTGTACTCCTCAAACTTAAATTTTTGCATTTGAATTCTTGGGCACTACTCTCATAAACATATATAAAAGTGGAAAATTCAGTAAGAATTGTGGAAAGCCAGAATGCACACAGCTAACAGACTCAAGGATTTGGTTGATATGTGGGGTTTAACGTCCCAAAACCACTATATGATTAAACAGACTGAAGGAAGGAAGACATGCGCCGACTCAATTGTTTGTTAGTGCGTGTTCTTATAACCGAAGGTTTTTGCATTAAGAGCGATGCACATATGAAGTGAGCCACTGAAATAACGGGCAAATTCTCTTTACTGAATGTTATTTGATCGTTTTGCACTGCGGTTCGCTATACAGCATGGGTTACACGAATAATCAATGTATCACATAAGGCACGTCTACCACGAAGCGCTCGAGGAAGGCCACGATATTGTATTTCAATGGTTGTCGAGTCATTGCGGAATAGTCGGCAATGACCGCGCGGATGAAGCTGCTCGATCGGGTCATGACCAAGACTTGCGTACGCCTATACCGCTCTTGAGAACGGACGCTGAAAGGCGACTACAATCACTTCCTCGCCGTATTACTCTCCTACAATGGAATACGCCGGGTCTCTCCAACGAGCGTTTGTATTCGATCGAACCGAACTTGCAAGTCTGTTTGCCATCCTGGCTACCACGACACGCTGAAACTTTGCTGTGTCGCATGGAGTTGGGCGTGGCATTTAGGAATGCGTATTTTTGTCTCCATGGTATGGCGAGCAGTTTGAGATGCAACATTTGCGCCAGTGAGGAGACGCTTGAACACATTCTATACCACTGCCCAGCATACCAGTCTAAACGACGTATTATGCAAGCCAAGCTCAGTCAGCTGGATTCACAACCACTTATAGAATAGATCCTGGGATCTTGGTCGACGGTTTCGAATACGTGCAAAGCCACGAAAGCCCTCTTGTGCTTCTTAAGGACAACCGAACTTCACGAGCGCTTGTGAAAGAACAGCATGAGACCGTGCTGTGTAGTCTTGAGCTGACTATTCATCTGTTACTCCTCTTCTCTTCTGTCTGTTTTCTTTCTATTATTTCCTCTCTACCCCACCCCAAGTGTCGGGTAGCCAAATGAGTCAAGCTTGGTTAACCTCCCTGCCTTTCCTTTCTATTTCTCTCTTGTTGCATCCTGATGGTATTTATATGGGTTGTTTTGAAGCACTGAATTATTGTATAGGATGTGCGCTCTCAGCCTAGATATGTAAAGGCACCTTCTCTTTTCACCAAGAAACCGAGTTGAATCTGTGCTTGTTTGTCTTCTACCCTTGCAGCTCTATAGTACTGGAAACGTGGACTTACTTAGCTGCAGACTGCCGAGCAAAGGTTCTCCAGTCGGTAGAAAAAAAAAGACTATTTAGGGGTGGTTTACTCGATAGGTACGTCATCTTTGGTGGGTTAAGGGCTGGTTGAAATACATGAACCACTGGTATCTCCGTGACATGTACCAGAGCTGCGAGGTAAATTCAGCAAATCGTCAATTATGGCATCATGTGACGCACCTGCCTTACAGGTATACAGAACGTCAAGCAGGGTAGACTGCACATACCCTTTTGGGATACAGTATCCACATTTAGAGACTTCTTTACTGTGCACTCTCGCCAGGAAAACCACAAAGTTTGAGTAATCAAAACTTAAGCATTCTTGTAACTGAAGTTCTATGTCACATCTGGTTAGAACATTTTGCTTCATATGAATGCACTGATGAAGAATAGTGTTGAAGAAGACGTCTGAAGAGGGGCGTTTCGGCAAAAATGTAAAAAAATACTCCTGATCTTTTGGTAAAAGCTCACTGCGAAAATTTCCAAAACTATTCTACGTAACTTGAACGGGTCATTGAATTCAGCCTGGAAAGATATACCTAATGAATGTACAAATATATAACAATTCAATTACAATTGCTGCAACATACGTTAACTTTAGCACTTCCAGTAGCTTTAGGTTTCGTCTCCACAACCTTGGCATCAAGTTAAATTGCCCGCATTCGTATTCAGTCGATAATGCGCCTCGCAAAAAAATATAACGCAATAATGCGCTTCGTACATAAGTAGCCCGATCATAATAGGAGGATTCTTTACGTAGAGGAGCCTATAAGCCCTCAATAACACGTTAACTTATTATACAAACTTAAGTACCGCAGTAGAAAATGAAAATTTACTGTGAACATGCTCCACCATGGCCAGACTATCATGGGCTCACCTGCTAAATTGGTGCCGCTAAAGTAGCTTGGAGCATTGATGGCCGTTTTATTGGTCCTCCACTCATCACTGGCAGTGCGCCTCCTAGTTAGTGGTTCCCGGTTTTGCAGTTCATAGCCCAAGTGTCATTGCCCCTTGGCCAAGCTGCATCGACGGTTATAATCACCGAGTAGAAAGAAAATATAACCTAATTTTTCTTTGTTTTCGAAACTGCGGAAAGATGGCATATATGCTCTTCTTCTCAATATGATGAAGTGAGCTCCTAATGTGCACCTAAATTTGCAACTACAGGGGTGTCTACTTTGCTCCCAGCTAAATGCAGCCATGATGGTCTTCATTATAGTGTTCATCAGTGCAATACCGTAGCTGAAAACCTCGTGGGTGCAAGTTCTATGAAAAGCCAGCATATTTCAGTACAGCAAAATGTGAATCAAATGGAAGGTTGTATGAAGTTTATTTGTTCTACGTACCGAAGGAAGGAATCAGTAACACTGATGTTACGGAGATGCAACCTAGATCCTCTTGAATTACGTACAAATAAATATAGGCTGAAAGTATCGTTCCAAGTAATGCAAGATCAACGGAAGATAGATAAGCTCAAATATTTACATTCTCGAGGCAAAAGAAATCCCTGAACTAACTACGATTGCGTCATAAAACCGTACCGAACAAATACTGATACATTTCGATATTATTTTCCAGATGTCATAGAAATGTGGAAAAAACTGCCAAACGAAATTGTAAATTGGTCTTGAACTGTTATTTGAATGTTCAGTTGTTAACTAAGAGAATACTAGTTTTCATTGTGAGTTGTCAAGGTATTAGAAAACTTGATGAACATTGTACATTATGTATGACCTCTCTGTTATGACTTTCTATGAAGGTTGACAGCATTATGAAATAAAAAATAAAATAAAAACACGTTTCCCATGGTCTGAAAAGGTCCAAGGCGCGGTCACACATTTCGTGGTTTTCAGCAACAGACAGAAGTTGGATATATAGTGCCTGTACGTTTATTGAATTTAAATTTAAATAGATGTTTTTGGACAACATAAAACGGGGGTGGAATCCTTCAGAACTTGAATAAAGTTTTTCGGCCATACATCCATTCATAAGCCCTGAAGTTGCCGGCTATAAACCTGCACGACCGCCAGCAATCACCAATTTGCCATGGCGTTTGCGACGTCAGGTGCTGCACAAAGTAGAGCAGTCTTTCTAGCAAAGTTTCAGCAGCTGCAAATTGTTTCTTTTCAATGCCAAGCTGAAATCACGATCGCATGTGCAGCCGGCCACGGAACAAAACTGTTACCCGGAATCGATCAGAATGCAGACGCCCGCAAAGCAAGCAGACTGTTTCGTCACAGTTTTCACCAGCTAGTTTGTGAACGTACAAGCATTCACCCAAATGGCCTGGATTATGAGCCAATTTTTTGTGTACTACCCCTTTAACGAAGATTGCGGTGCCAACTGAAGAAAAATGAGAGAAGACTGCAAAGCACTGGTGTACTGTTCCGTCTTTGTTGCTGTCAGTTTGGGCCTCAAACGTTGAAGCCATGCAACAGCCTGCTCAACACGACATGCTGTTAAAACATGTCCCCATTGTGATGTATTCTCACCGTATTGCTCGAAAAACGAAGCTCACACGAGGCAGTGTTGAGAGGATGTCAACCAGGAGGCCCCGTCCAGCACCAGAATTGACATGCTACGAAGGTGGGCAGATGTATGCTCTCTCGGCACAAACGAAGACTGTAGTAGGTTGCACAGATTGATGACCTATAATGACATACGAGTTATTTGGCAGCTTTGAATATGCACAATTTTCTGTAGGGAACACTTGGGCAGGGAACAGATGATCGTGTGTCTAATGACGTTGAACTCTGACTAGACATTTCGAAAGAACTAAAACAGTGGGAAGTACTTTTTCGGGAATTTCCGGTGCCACCCCACGTCCACGTTTACGGTGCGAGAAAGGTGACAAGAGCTCAATATTGCACTGCCCAATGCACCACTCATGTAGAGCGAAGTGCCAACTTTTTAAAAATGTTTTGCTGTATCCCCATTTTTTGTGTTACACACGCCTGCACGTACAAGCACTCACGCATATTAATGAAAAAGGCGTATTTTGCGCAAAGCTATAGAGAGCAAACTACCATATTTCGCTTGGCATTTACCTGACTTGAAAGTGGCCCTAGATATGCAATCAGTTTTTTATCAGTAATTAGGCGGGCATGGCGACATTTAGCGCACAAGCAGCATCATTATCTTGCCAACAGCGGTCACCGCGAATCACTCTGCATTGGATTTGAAGATTGCCATGCACGTACCCACATGCTTCTGCTCTGAATGCTCGCGATAGCTTTTGCACTATGTACAAGTTTACAGCATGCACTTGCGAGATGTTGCTAAGCAGCTGATGAAGGCCAGAAGTTTTGCCTGAACAAGATCTTGACTTGTATGTCCAGATAGCACAAGAACTTTACCCAAGGTCGGTGAACACCTGCTACAGGACTTTAACGGGCTCACGCAGGAACAACATGGCAGTCACCTTGCGTTGAGCATACCAGTATGGCCACCAGAAACTGAAAGGCAATGAGGGGCAACTCTTAAGAGTGCTGTTTCTTGGGTGAGTTGGAAGCTCATAGCTTGATATAATAATTGCGTTGCAATTCAGACAAGGAAGGAAAAGGAGGAGACAGGATAGGGTGCCAGTTTAGCGAATAGTTTTTAATTGAAAAGGCGCCCTTCATATGTACACTACCGTCCTTTATTAAAGGGAACACGCGAACGCCTGGCCTGCGCTCTGCGGCGGCTGCCTACAGCACCATCAACCGACAGAAAAAGAAAACACGTTTGCTTTCAGTGTCATCTGTTGCCAAAAAAATAACGAGTTATGGCCGGTGGATTAGCGCGGCTAGATTGCACTCCATCTGTGCTCACGCCTGCAGTGCGTATACTCCAATGCCAACATCTCAAACGTGGTGCGCGACCACGGCGCAAGCTGCAGTAATCTCCCTATATCACTCGCCGGGCGAGTGGTGAGGGAACATAATCTAGCAGCGCTTGACTACCGGCCATGACTCGTTATCTTGCTAGGTCATAGATGACGCCAAAAGCAAACGTGCTTTCTTCACTTGTCGGTTGATGGTGCTGTAGGCAGCCGCCGCAGAGCGCAGGCCATGCGTTCTCGTGTTCCCTTTCGTAAAGAACGACAGTGTACATCCTTGGCCACGTGACACTTTCAGTGCATTGGCGAATTCAAGAACAGCATTTCTTTCTCCGATAACATTAACGATGGCGAGCCGACACGATTCTCCCCTTCGATGATTACGGTCTTTGCTTCGATGATTTCGCGAGTACACTTATCTTAATTCTGGCTGATTAGGATACATCTTGAATACATGGGTGAACAACGACAGTCGTTGCAATGTGTGGACATGTGCCCATCTATGCATTGAGCTACGTTTTGTTTGTGCTCGCGTAAACGATCATTGATACAACGGCACGTTTGGCCGATGTATTTCTTGCTTCCTGTCAGTAGCAAGATGTGTTTAAAAAAAGTGGTTAGTGATTTAGTATACCAGGTACTCTACTATGGGAAAGCATAAAAGCCGTCCCGTAGGCCTTTTGCGCTGCCCTAGAGGATAGTGCACCAAGTCTACGACGCATGCCACCAAAGGATGGTTGTGTTTTTCTGGCATTCTGTCTTTCAAGAGGTGGGGTAGGTATTCTTACACAGGTGGCTTAGCTTAACTGGTGCTGAAAAAAACACCTTTACGCCAACTTGCCCTGCTATTTTTTCAGCTGGAGTGAGACCTCGTGTATATACGGGATATTGCATATACGGGAGATCTCACATCGGCTGAAGAAACCAGGACAGGTTGGCGTATAGGTGGCCCTACGAGTTCAATGTAGCACTATTCGCGGGAATACGAAAGACATGCTTACTCGACCCAATACTGGCAGCACGTTCGCCAGACTTCGTCGGTGAAGGTGCGGACGTGTCGGAATACGTATGTACAGTCTCAATTTTCATGAAAGACAACACGGGAGCGCGTAGCCTGCGCGCTTCGGCGGCTGCTGGCAGCGTGTTCAAGCGGGAGCGGGAGAAACCACTCTCTTTTCGCGTCATCTCGTGGCGGAGAAAACAACCATTCGTTACTGATATGGAACCAGCGGTCACAATGCGACCCCTCCCACTTCAAGGTGATCACGAGAGAGCAGGTAGTCGGCTTTAGGGGTGAGGGGTTGCAAACTTTCCGTTCTATATCAGCAACGAATGGTTGTTTCGCTCGCCGTGGGATGACGCAAAACATAGACTAGGGTTTTTCCCACTCCCACTTGAACGCGCTGCCAGCAGCCGCCGGAGCGCGCACGCCACGCGATTCCGTGTTCCCTTTCATAAAAATTTACACTGTTTGCTTCTGTAACGAAAGCAAAACTTGCTAGATGAAAGCGCGTGTAAAAAAATGTACACTCACGAATAACCCTTGAGCGCGAAGTCCCGGCTGGTCTATGTGCACTCTCACAAAGTAGCAAAGTTGAAGCTGCAAAGAAAAAAAGGAAAGGAATTAATTAACACTGCAAAAAAGACCACTCAAATCGTTGCCAACTCTAACACGCGTGAATGCGTTATGAAAACGATAAACGACCTGCTCAATGACCGCAGCAGGTCCTCGACACGACGCGTTCTGCAGACCTCGGTGTCAGATGCCATCAAAGTTGAGATGTTGCCATTTTCTTGAAGTGCAGAGACAAGCCGGAAGTAAGCACGTTGCAACCTCCGAGAACCACATTACGCGCCAGCAAAATACTGGCACGAAATGATGGCCACAGGCTAGCCACGGGAATTTTCAGTCGGCTGCACCTCCCGTTGACACTGGCCTAACTAAGCCGCCTGCCCAAACCATGAGCTGAGCCTGCTCTGTGCCTCAAGGAGATTAACCCTGTGGTGGCATCGTCCAAGAAACCCGCTCGCTAAATTTCCACGCAACCTTAAACATTGGTTGAACTGTCAATATATAAGCGGGTGATGTTCGATGAAAAACGCCCCGACACTTCGTCGGCCTGTCACGATAGGGGGCTCACCAATTTGATGCTGAAGACGAAGGTTGCAGTCGTCCTCCAACGTCAGGGTTAGTGGTGCGCAGCTCTATAAGTCCAGGTAACGTCCACACACGCATAAAGAAAAAAAAAGAAAAGATGAAACGCGACTCGTACGTACCACGACTATCGCACGCCCCGTGCCTGAAACAAGCCATTCCGTATGGCGCCGAAGAACTGCCCTCTACATAATGCGCAGCGCGACCGGCAGCGAATTAAAAATAGAAGCGTGCAGCCCGCGTGTAATATTTTTTAACAGCGATTCTCCGATATTCGACCTTGCGCTGTAGCAGCCACAACTTGTGGCACCATTACGTCATGAAATCATTCTTTGCCGTCTTATCGGCGATATCAGCACGTGGCGTATGCTGTGGAGGAAAAAAATAAAAAAAAATTGCCAGCAGCTTCTCTCGGGGGAACACTGAGGAGGATGCGGACCATATAATTGGTTAACGGGGTGTTAAAGTGCGACTTACTTGGGTCGATGGCTAAATTGGTTAACGTGGTTGTGAAATGGGGTGTTAAATTGCGACTTACTTGGGTCGATGGCTAAATTGGTTAACGTGGTTGTAGGAGGGGGTGTTAAATGAGTGAACACGTACACACGTATGCGAAAGGGCGGCGCTGGTCGAAGGGACGTCGATCATTGTGCTTGTGGATTCGTTGGAATTCATTTTACCGTGACCTTGGACGTCGACGCGCCGTACAAACCAACCAACGAGCGGCAACTGAGCGAGCGAGCGCCGACCTTGAGTATATATACAGCACGACGGCGCATGCACTGTCAGCTGTTGAATCTTCTCGAAGCGCGACGCCACATGCGCGTCCACTGGAGAATCAGGAGAATTGTAGATGTCGAACGCGGTGTGTAGAAGAGGAAGGGTGCACAGATGGTGGAGGAGTGAAGCGCGCGCGGTGTGTAGAGGAGGAAGGGATGCACAGATGGTGGAAGAGTGGGCGACGGCGCATGCGCGCGCGTCAGCTGTCGAATGTTCGAGAAGCGGTGCGGACGGCGCGGACGGCGCACTACAAGGCGCGAGTATAAGATGCTCCGCATCTAAAACATATGTACATTGTCTTTTTGGAGCCCTCCGCTACGCCGTGTCTCATAATCAATGATTGATTGATTGATTGATATGTGGGGTTTAACGTCCCAAAACCACTATATGATTATGAGAGACGCCGTAGTGGAGGGCTCCGGAAATTTAGACCACCTGCGGTTCTTTAACGTGCACCCAAATCTGAGCACACGGGCCTACAACATTTCCGCCTCCATCGGAAATGCAGCCGCCGCAGCCGGGATCTGAACCCGCGCCCTGCGGGTCAGCAGCCGAGTACCTTAGCCACTAGACCACCACGGCGGGCGCGTGTCTCATAATCATATGGTGATTTCGGCACGTTAAACCCCACATATCAACATGTACACTGTCAATTTTTATGAAAGGGAACACGGCGACGCGTGGTCTGCGCGCTCCAGCGGCTGCTGGCAGCGCGTCAAGTGGGAGCGATTGCCACCACAGTCTCATTTCGCGCCATCTCACGGTGAGCAAAACAATCATTTGTTGCTGATGTAGAACGACAAGATTGCATCCCATCCCCATTGAAGGCTATTACCGGCTCTCGCATTATCGCCTTGAATGAGGAGGGGGTGGCAATCTTGCAGCTGGTTCCATATCAGCAGCGAATGCTTGTTTTGCTCGCCGCGAGATGACGCGAGAAGAGAATGTGGTTGCTGTCGCTCCCGCGTGAACGCGCTGCCAGCAGCCGCCGGAGCGCGGGCCATGCACTCCCGTGTTCCCTTTCATAAAAAATTGACGCGTACGTACAAGAAAAAAGTCGCAGGATATGACCTACACGGCACGTGAGCTTCGGGCTCAGAAAGGGTCTGATCGCCATCCATATCTGAAGTGATTCGATCGCTTCCATGAGGTCGGCTTCCCAAATACACCTTGCGCTCTCGAATTTTAACCCAATCACCGACATGACTTGCAATTATGTGACGAACATGAACAAATGAAGAAGCTACTTACATTTGTAGTCACGCCGCCTTTTTTTAGTTTGTTGCAATAAGAAACCATGTGTGCGTTTTGTTTCTTTTACTGGTACCTCAAGTCCACTACTTGAGTACATGGCTACAAAGCTCTGCTGATGTCCCGAAGGTCGCAGGTTCGATGCCGGCCTTGACGGTCGCATTTAGATGGAAGCGAAAAGCCACAAGACACGTGTACTTCGCCATACGAGTGCGCGTTAAATGAAATAGTCCAATATTCAGAGCCCTCGACTTCGGCGTGCCTCATAATCATATATATCGTGGTTTTGACTCGTAATGCTAAAGATATAATAAAATATTTTAAATTGTCCCCTAAGGTTTTCAGAAAAATATTACACGTGTGATAGACGTAAGAAGAAAGAAGTGCAGCTAGAGTTTCACAGTTAGCATAACTTGTAGTGGCTAAACTACCATATCTGATTCAAACTGGTTGCAATTTGGTTACGAGGCCACGGCCGCGAGTTACAAAGCGGCCCTGACATAACAATCTGGGGTTGCATTCTCCTGCTTAATTTCAAAATAGATATATAAGAAAAATTTATAATAAGTCCTAAATGGTGCCAGTGGACGCTAGATTTGCGGCTCTGTCGACTGCGGCGCCATTTATGATGAGATCAGATAAAACTAAAAAAATAACGGGGGTCCAGCAAGGAGGCAGATCTCGGGCTCTCACGCTGGGACCAGGAGGCCAAGCATGGTGGTCGCCTTGTGGGATTGGTGGACTGACCGGAGTTGGTCGAACAGGCGGGAACTTTGAGTTGTAGCCACGTGCTTATCTGGCCGAGACAGCATCGGGGTTAAATGCTCGTGCAGCTAACCTCACAATCCCAGAGCACGCAATCCCAGATCATGCATCTTTCAGAGAACAATATGCTACATTGAAGCGCCTTTCTCCTCCTGCCTGGACGCGTTTCACTAGCGTTAGTAACGACAGGGCTACCCAAAACGAGCGTTAGCTAATAAGATTCGTCGGTGATGCTTTGGTGGTTGTCGGCATTAAGAAAAAAAAGAGAGAAACATCTCGAGACATTAATAATGAACAAAAAACCTCTCGTGCTGAATTCCAAGAATTCAACTGTTACCATGGCAACTCTTTGAGGCAATAAGGAAGGCAGATTTTTTTTTAAATCAGGAGCCGGGCGGGGGTGTGGAGGGGGGAATGATATTTTATGAGTGCTCGTGCGCGCGCTAAACTGAAACTTTTCAGTTGGCAGGGGGGGGGGTGGGGGGGGGGTGAAAGATTCATTTCTGTACGTTCGCCAGCGCTGTGTTTTTTTCTTTTGTTTTTTTTTTTTGCGTAAGGCGCCACCCACAGCATTGTATGAAACTAAACACCAACTTCGCAACGTAAATTATCATGTGCAATTTTTAGCTACATCACTTGCTACAGCAGCGCTTTACCGGCTTCATACTCCGTTAACTCTACTAGCGCCGTAGAGCTGCGGTGTCAGCATATGGCACTAACGTACCGGCTTTCGCATGTTTTGAATCGCGGAGGACGTAGATTTTACTCATGCGCCGAGATCTTAACGCAAACAACGGAAGAAAAGCACTTATACGATGGTGCGCACACAGTGCCAGTTGGATGTAGATGTGTTACACAGCTGTTGGCGACAACATCGCTTAACGGCTTAATGTAGCAGATGCACTCATAACGCAACATATGGCACTTCATACCACAGACCCACATTTAGTTGTTATATGCTCACAGAATTACAACAAGGTTTAACTGAATTGATTGATTGATGATTGATTGATATGTATGGTTTAACGTCCCAAAACCACCATATGATTATGAGAGACGCCGTAGTGGAGGGCTCCGGAAATTTCGACCACCTGGGGTTCTTTAACATGCACCCAAATCTGAGCACACGGGCCTACAACATTTCCGCCTCCATCGGAAATGCAGCCGCCGCAGCCGGGATTCGAACCCACGACCTGCGGGTCAGCAGCCGAGTACCTTAGCCACTAGACCATCGCGGCGGGGCAAAAAACTGAACTGCCTAATTGGAAATCAAACGCCGTTTTTAGGGGCTTTCTATTTTACTGTCCTGGTTAGGCTGCTGAGGTTATTATTACGAATTGTATTGGGATTGTGCTAAAATTGAACTTTTTTTTTCCAGTCACTGAGGCCAACGGCAAGCAATATTGGACTTTGTTAAAACGAATACTTCCTTCTTTCCAACATCGGCCAGGCGACACTAGAGCACGAGTCAGTTGACTCATTTAAAACAGTTATACAGTCTCTTGATGCTTCGATGAGCCTTCTTTGACAAACTTGAGGTAGTTACCGGCAAAAGTGGTGGGACACCTTCAGAAGTGGTAAAACGATCTTTCAGACAGGAGTCATTTGGCTGTTCGTAAAAGAGCCAAGGGAGTCTCCTAGAGCGCACGAACTCTCAGCCATCGACATAGTTAACGTACCTCTACAATAAAGCCTTACTCATCGCAAGCCAGGACAGAGCCGCGTGCTTCTTGCATTTTTTCAAGTCTAGTGCTCCGTAATAAGCGCTCAGATTTGGGGTAAGGCCTCGCATACTGACGCCAGCACAAATCAGAGTTAGTGGTACTTACTTGGAAACTCGAGTAAGGTTCTGGGCGAGATGGAATCTTGAAACAATGAAATGTCTTTGGAGCAATTGTAGTCTTGAAGACCTGTGCACATATCTAAACGATGGCTGCAGCGACACCTCTTGATGAAATGACTTTATCGTTACTTATACGGCTGTCACACGGTGCACTTGCTGATCACAGTTAAGCCTTATCGGTTTCGTAGGCTAGAGAGGTGGGCTAGTTGGTGAGATATCATTTTAACATAAGGTGTAGTGGCGCAACTTCGACGGGGACACAGAGGATAAGAAAACACGACACTCGCTATCGGTTTCAAGTCTCCTTATCGATTTCAAATCTCTCATCAGCCATTGGCTCCCTTCCGCAGCTCAGCTTGACGAAGCCAATCACGATCGAAAAATTCAATCCAGTTTGGGTCCGATCACGATCAAGAGGTTATGGCACCGGTATTAGCTAAGCTAATACAGAACAGAGGAATCAATACTTTGCCCTGGTACAGAGCAAGAGGCGTACCTTTAAATCACCACATCCCAAGGCTTTAAGGGTTATTGTGACTGGCAGACAGCCACACACAAAAAATTATTTTCCACATCTACACTATGGACAGGTGTAACAATATGGACAGGTGTAACACTATGAACCTCTGCTACCCTCCTCCCCCGACGTTCCTTTAGTTTAGTTAGTTTTGGCTACCCCTGCCAAAACTAACTGCTGATGGGACGTGTCTCATATTCATTCTTGAAGATGGACATGTCACCTACCTAGAAAAGGGGAAAGAACAACTCCACGAATAAGTGACAAAGTCTGTAGCGATTTGCGACCATCCCGGGATGGTTCTCGGCCGAGATTGAGTCGCCTCTTTATTTTCACACATCGCCACCTTCATTGGCCGGCTGCGAATGGTGCAGCGGGTGGATTGCATATATCTTTCAACGGGCATGGCGCCCTTCAAGCTTTCTGATAGTATGTACAAGACAACTATCGATAAAGAGTATCGGCAATGATGACACCACTCCAACAAACTCTGAGCGAAAGCAGGCCGAAACTACACTTTGTATTCTAGTAACAGGTGGATGGGCGAACTTCAAAACAAACACTGACAATGGGTCAAAGTATTTACAAGTTGTTTCGACATACGCTAACATGACTTGCTTTGTTTTCTTCACAAAATCGCAGCTTGAGACAGAGCGTACGTGTAATTACCACAAATTCTAATGCGATTCGAAGATGGCCCTCTGAGTGTCAAAGAGAATGAAGCATGATTTACTGTTTGCCGAAATTCAATTGTCTGAAAAGTTAACGAATTATATTATCAGTTTTTTTTTCTTTAAATACGAATATAGAACTTCTGCAGAACGCCAGTGATATGGCAACTCACGCTTTATATTTACCATAATAAATAAGGTCAGCGAGTGCAAGACTTGGGTTAGATTGTGCCGTTGGTAGGCTTAGCTTTGGTGAAGAGAACAATTATTTAGAGCAAGCTTCCGATTTCGCTTAAAATATTTAAGTTGTACCATGCTTCAAAGGCTGTGTTTTTAATTAGTCGGCAGAGGTTATCGCGTCTACTGGCAAATATACGTTTATTGAAAGAAAAGAATAAAAATCACAGTGTGCTTTATGCATTCCCCTAAAACAGACAAAATTCCTGTTTTTCTTTTCAGTCGACGTATTGATCCTGCCCCGCCAGCGATATCCTCACGTGCTTACCAGTGTTTAGCAATGCCTGCAAGATAGGAGGCGCCTCAACTGATTTACGCACTGCCTTAGCGATTGGCCCAACTTTGACAAATCGGTGGTGTCATGTATTGACGGCATCGTGTGATGTCATAGTAATCTCATGAATGTTCGCAATCTGTGACATGATGATGACATCAAATTGCGAAGGCATCACGTGACGATCTTCGTTTTCATCTCGAACATTGGCGCCAACGCCGCAGGACGCTGATCAACGTGTTTGATAAGTCATTTGATTAGATTAAGGCTAAGCCTTTTGCCTTCACACCACAGGCTATATTTAAGATTCGAAATGCAGATGTGTCCAATTAGTGGCCACGTTAAACTGCTCTATTACGTGTACCCACCAAAGTCACCCAGTGAATTATGTAGTGCTGTGTAGCATGAAACTGTTGGATCGAACTCAGCCGTGGCCGCTGTGATTTGATGAGGGCGTAAAGATTCAAGCTCTAGGGTTCAATTTTTGTTTCATTTTTGTTGGTAAGAGTTATTTGGACGTCTTCCTCTATGGCGAGCCTCACAATCTAATCATGACGCCAGGACGTACACCAATGGAAATACTTCACCGCTCACGTTAGTTTATCTGTAAAGTGTCACTCAAAAGTTTATTCATTTTAGTGTGTAAACTCTCTTTATCATATATCATTTGGTGAATGTGGTTGTCAATATTTCTGTATTGTTGAATGCTGTCATCTTCTTCGCAAATGCGAATTTTCAAATAGTACTACTCGTTACTAACAAGCCAGTTTCTTCTCTTCTGCTCGAAAAAAATAGTAACTTTTAGACTACAAAATGAAGTGGATTAAGTAATGCCGCTAGTATAGTACACACGCATTTTTTTGGGGGGGCAAACGTAGCGCATTCACTGACTAATTCGGCTGTGGAAATGGTTATAATTTTGTCATTAAGACAGTTTTAACTTGTCATTCGGATGTATTTTTTTCATGCCACAGAAGCTTTCACTTTAGCCAACACTGAAATTCAGAAGTACGCAGACAGATTGAAGAAAAGGTTACACAAGTGTATAACATAATTTATCACGAAATGTATTGCACAAAGTGAGTTTTTTTTTTATTTCGCAGCACTGCGTTTTCACTACTGCAGGCAACGACGGTAATAGGCACCTAAAATACAGAATATGCAATGGAAAAAGGTGTTATATAGGAAATATGATCTTGTTTCAATAATTCTCGATGTATTTAGGTCCGGTGAAGTTAAATGCGTAAGGAGCTGCTTTCGGCCTATATATGGTGAAGTAGATGCTGCACAATTGTAAGCTTGACCATATGTACACAAAATAAAATGTATGTATGATGTTCTTATATTCATAGAAAGAAGTGGTGTTAAGAAGAATATGAACTTGTACGGGAAGATATCTTAAAATATTACTCGACGGTTTCAGCAAAGCTTACCGGAGAGAGTACTCCGTACTTTCACCTGGCCTTCGTGCAACGTGTTAAACAGTTCCGTGTGATTAAAAAGCTGTGAATCTTGATTTACAATCCCGTGACAGTTTTGTATTGAAGAAAGTATTAAAGCTAGAATGGTGCCGATGTACAATGATTACGTGTCAATAAATTAAAAAAAACTAAGTGTGCATGTTCACTAAAGAAGAACCTGTGCTCAGCCAATGGCATATGAAGTGTGTTTTTTTTTATTGAAACAATCTATCTACGAACTATCTGAGTTATGTACCGTGTCGATAACAGTCGGAAAATAAGTAATCTGTTGACATTGGCCGGAATTGAGTTACGTATCTGTAGGAAAGATCAAGCTGTCTTCTATGAGCACTCCGCATAGATTCTAGACATTTATATCAGGGCCGGATAACGCTTGATATAAGAGCCATACAAACAATATGCTTCGCAGCTAACTCCCGAATTTATTCAGTAGTTTTACTCAAGTCGTCACTAGCTTGCAGCTGGCGTGTAAGTTTTTAACGTCAATAATTTGCTAAATGACAGGTGAAAAAAGGGAAGGCCTAATAACTGCCTTACTTTGGACGAGCTACGTGTCAGAGAACAAAAACAATATAATAAATGTGTTTTGCAGCCACTTACGACACTACTTCAAAAGTATTGAAACAAGGGTTACACCTACTTTTCATGTTCGGGATTTCACAAATCAAGTACAATGTGAAGTAAATGTTTTAACTGATTCCAAACAGGCGAATACGACATTTGCTGTATAGAGTTTGTTAATAGCTGGTGAAAACTCTAGTAAATTGGTCTAATTTTCTGCTTCGTTAGCAAGCTTAAAATGTATACGAATCAATACAGACTTAATGTAGACTCATATATTATTACTTGTTATCTTATCAAGAGATGAGCAAGTGCATAGACTGGCACAATGTTATTACGGGGAGGGTAAAGTATTTAAAAATGTAGCGTTTTTTCTTCTCTTTTTTGTTGAAGTACTCGCGAAAAAGCCGTAAAAAATGCTTGCTGTTGAAATATGTTGATACAAATAATTCAAATAACCACCTCAATCAGAACAAAAACAATATCGTGTACCCCACGTGATCATGCCAATTACTACCGAAGGTTATTGAACAGCTGCACGACCAAACAATCCGAGATACATCTCTACTATGCAACAACTTCACTGCTTCACTTGTTGCATTTTGACTGAGTCATCATTCCGTTTTCTCTGACCGGAAAGACGACTATGAAACCTAGAATGGGCAGATTATTCAGGTCGCAACATCATCCATAAAGTGATTAATATTTGTGACAGGTAACAGAGACGTGTATACAACCGATATAAGTTTCAAGACTATAATTTAAAGATTCTAGTTTCGTCTCGCAGCAACTGTACAAACACAATGCCATAACAGTGTGGTGAGTGGCACTGTAGAGATGCAAAGCTAGCGTCCTTAATTCCGTTGGGATCACATAGTGCCACTTGTGATCTCTACCCATAAAAAAACTGCTTTCTCATGCAACCACCTCACCACATGACGCACTAAAAGAAAATGTGCACTGAAGCGTGCAGTATTGTGACCCTGAGGGTGAATACAGCAGAAAAAAAAAGCTTTCATTGTTTTTCCTCCATAACGATGCAACCAGTATCTGCTATTATTAAGAGTAGACCTAGCGTCTGAAACCACTGAGCGATAGTTGAATGTTAACTATCTGCAGAAAACCAACCCTTCAACTTGAAGGTTACACGTCTGAAGACAGGAAGTATATGCTTCTAATTTTAAATCTTTTAGCATAACATCAGTCTTGGCCTTCCAACAATGCTGGGTCTTCAACTCGAATTGTTCAACCCTAATTCTATAAGGCACTCATGAAATATTTTTTTTAAATTTCACAAAAAACACACCTGCACGAGCACCTTTCGTTAATTGGCAAAATCAACATGTTTTCTGAGTCTTAGGCGCACAGCACTTTTTTCTACCTACAGCCATTCCATTGCCAAAATATCTCTCTCGTACGTGTTACGGGTACTCGGCCACTCTACGCCTTATATGTGTGGCGTCTAGTGCTGCGAATTCGAAGAAAAAAGAAAGTGATATACACAAATACGGCGCAAGGCTACACAGACTTCATAATTTTTTCATGAAATCTCTAGTTAAAAAAACAATAAGCACATTAGGAAGAGAAGAAAGGGAAAGCGTATACTTTGCGTGAAATTCTTCAACAGTGATAAATGTATTGTATATACATACTTGTGAGTCACAGAGTATTGTGTATAATGAATGGTATGGGTGATTGTTTTTTTTTCGTATCTCTTTCAAATGGTCCTGCACAGCTTAGTGAGAGCGGCGTTCAACAACAGCATCGATTCCTTTGTCACGCGACTTCCGTTCACGAGCAAAGCTGGATACTAGAGGATAGCCAACAAGGTATTACAGTAGATGAACCTTCACGTAATGCAACAAGACTCGCTCCGTTCCTATAAATTGTATCGCTAGCATATAGTGGAGGGAAGCAGAGCATATTATTTTGTGCTGGTGTATATTTCAAATGGTTTCTCGATTTGCAATAAATGCGATATTCATCAGGGCAACCACTCGCGAACGTCACAAAAACAACGCGCCGTATAGTTGCGACTTAATCGCGCAAACGCACTCACCAAACGCGAATAAGTATCGCGCTACAGACTGCGACACACTTTTTTGCAGCTGTTTTTTTAATGTCAAAACAGCCCTGCTGTGGTAAATCTCGAATAATAGTTTAAGTAACTCGAGTGATCTGCTGGAATCACGCTCTCGAAATCGATAACTTTATCACGGGGCTATGGCGACGCCCCTAAAGAAATGAGATAAGTCTCACGGGTTCCATTTGCACGAAACGCACTCGGTGAGTCAGCAATGCCGAGTTCTTGCAGTTCTGTGTTGATATACCGTAGCAACGCGCCAACAAACTTGCGTGCGTAAACTCGTAGCAATACTCCACACGCATCTGCGAGGCGAATGCGTTGCATCAGAACAACAAGCCACCTAATCTGACCCAGTGCCTTTCCGTTCTTGAACAATAAACATCGTTTCACATTTCTTGTAGGCAACTTGAAGCTTAACGCCTCTCTTCAACTCTGTAACCCTCAAAAGCGCCAAGTTCTTTATCCTCGCTATGCGGCAAGTGGAGAATGCTTGAATATTAGCTGCTACAGCAGCCAGTTGCGGCAATGTCACTAACTAATGACCTAAAACATCTTTATAAAGCCTTTTGAAAAGGCACCAATGACTGCGTTGTGAGCTTTGAGGTGTGTTCGAAGTAAATGTACTAAGCCTACGGATATAGCGTTTTGCTATTCGATGAGTTGCGCTGCACACTGTGTAGTGTCTTCTATTTATCACTCGGAAAGAATGTAAGAACAATGAGATGTAGCCGCGAACGCGTAGGAGAGTCATTGCGGTATGAGAATTTAGCTGGAAAATATGGGTGAAGACAAAAAGGTATGAGAAAAATACGCCCAAGCTTAAAACGAACAATCATACGCACTACCGTAAGTGGTGAGTGATAAATTAGAACCGTCGCACTTATTCTTAGACTGCACTGCTCACAAAAAGACGCGCATCGTCGAAAATCGTACAACTGGCAACAACCGCACATACATCAAAATGTTCCCAAAATGTTCCCACCGTTGAAGGACTTCCAGTGGACATGATGTTAATGTTGGAAAAATGCTCGGCAGTAATGGGCACAATACAGAGAAGACGAAAACAGAGAGTAAAACTTGAAGGAGAAGCTGAAAGTCACTCAGAAATCGCCAGTGTAATGTGTTTGATTTGTCCGAAATTGCGAATGTAGACCACACGTGTCGTGCAAAATGTGCGACCACAACTTGAAGGTTACGCACGCCACAGGAAGCCGACGGAAAACTACAGGAGCCACTGGCAAAATGGTGGATCAGGCAAGCGAACAGAAACAAGGTGTTTCAGAAAAAGAACAACATGAAAACGATTTTGTCGCTATTGCTGAAACGATGGTCAATAACTTCACTCATTCATTATTTATGAATACGGAAGCAAAAGAGAAATATTTCTTATCTCTCGAAATAAGCCTTTTTTATGCAAAATATGTCGTAATTTGATGCTGAAGAGAAAAAAAGTTGATTTAGAAGTTCAGCGACATATTTACAAGAAGTATCCCAAATTTTTAATGTTTTCCTAAAAAGTGGCCACTTCGAGTAGAAAAAGAAAGATTCCTCATTTGAAAGTCCCTTTCACAGTCAGGCAGCTCTAGTATAAAGGATAGAGATCAATCCTCATGCTTGGACGTTGATTATCTCGAATCACAGGTAATAAGCATTAGTACAGAATAAATTCAACAAAAAATATATACAGAGTACAAAATAATGCACAAATGAAACGCGAGCACCCACTTCAAGCGTGAACCCACAAGCCCAGTCCGGAAATGTCGATTATGCGGTTTCAAAATATTGCTTGGGCCTCATGCTATGTGTGAAAAACCAAAGAATGATGACATTATGAGTATTGGATAAACAAAAAATGATATGGAGCAATTGAGGTCATGCTTTTTGCATTTGAATTCTTGACAGCTGTCGATATTAAGTCTGAATTCAACTGAAATATGTAATGAAATCATGCTGAAATCAACAAATTATCTGGACAAATTTACAGGCTTCCTGCGACTGGCTTGCCATTAACTCGTAGTTGTCCATCGGCTTTCTCGCTCTGAATATTCTGATATATGCGATAAAGTCCACACGTAACGAACCTCGTTGTAAACTCTGTCATGCGCCCTGTACATAATCAACACCCCTTCATTCCATAGATGTCAATCATCAAGAGCACTCAAAACAATGTCTCTCTGTTATGTATACCTTAACCATAACCGACCTTCTGAACATTCTCCGATTAGCAGTAATAATGTCCAAGTTTATCAAGAAGCAGTCTCCTCAGGGCAGTGCTCTTCAAACTAAAACACTTTAACCACCAAAGACGCAGTGTACAACTGTAGCAGTAACAGGTCTCGGTGCCGTTGGTGTCACTGTCCTTTCAGCCTAGCACAGGGCCACATTACCACAGGTACCAATGCCATTGTCACAAAGGTTGGTTTGGTCAACAGCAGCGATGATTATTGTTCGAGTATAGCCAGCCTGCATTCCAAAGCCCTGGCTGTGAGCACGCAGGCACACACACTGCCCGCAGACGTGTAGCCTCGGAGCGTTTACATGACGTCCATTAGGGCGTATTCGTAATCTTCGCCTTAGCGAGAAGAGGTAAGCTGTCCGATGCCAGTTTCCAATGAACAAACAATGAGTCACTTCCACGCAATGTAGGGTGGCTAGACCCACCCCGCTGGCCTTCACCAGCGCCGGTGGCGGCACGGCGAGCGAGGAGAGACGTCGTCGCGGTGACGTCGGCGGTGGCGACGTCGCCCACCGCCCGCGCTCGCCGTCGTCGCCGCCACCTTCCGTCGTCCTCAAGAAGGCGACGGTCTGGGCGCCGCCGCGGGGTGGTGAATCGGGCAGCGGCCACCGGCGAAGTCCGGCTGCTGGATTGTGGACGTCGAGGCCGAGTGCAGGCTCGTCGACGGACGCGCGCCCAGGTAGCACAGCTGCGGCACGTCGTAGTTGGAGGAGGAGGCCAAGCTGCTGCCGCCACCAGCGCCGCCGCAGTGGTGGTGGGCCCCCTCCGCGGCCCTGTGCTAGGAGTCGGTGCAGTCGAAGTGCAGCGGCGATTTGCGCATCTCGAGCATCTGCATGATGCCGTTCTCCTGGGCGTGCAGGTCCATGGCGCTCGGCACGTACGTGTTGGGGGCCGTGGTGGGCAGACATTTCGAGCACTGGCGACGCAGAGCCGGCCTCTGGCGCGACGCCCGGCAGCGCACGGCGAACCGCAGCTCTTCGGCCATCTCCGAGCAGAGCGATTGCTGCGTGGAACAGAATAGCAAGTTCTGCGCGCCGGAGGGGGCGTCCCGTTACGACCTGGCAGTTCGCTCGCGCGGCCGGGGACACGGAGCAGTAAGAGTCGCAGGAGGGCAGTCTCGGCCTGGCTAACATGAGCCCCTTCCCCGTTTTATATATTTATTATGTTAAGCAAAGCCATATTCATTATCCTCACCTTGTTGCTCATGATACCTCGAAACGTTAACTCTGTCCACTATATAATCTCCGCGAGTTACGATTACGGTTAGTGAGAGTGTAAAAGATGGATCGGCAGCGTGATTTTTTGCAAAAAAACTTAAGAGCACATGCGAACCTTGCACCGCAAGACATAGAAGAGCATGCAGAGGGCTGGAATGCAGATGGTGGAACCAAGGTGAGGCTGTGTGTGTAGGGCGAAGTATCGGGAGAGTGTAACTAGTAACGCTTTTAATAAGGGGCATGTGGGCTGGTGTTTTATGCATGGCGTGAGTCGGCAGTCCTGCATATCTTGCTCCGTGGCCCTAGCGAAATGCAAGCAAGGAAATAAAGAAGCATGCAGCACAAATTGAGACAGGACAATCGTCTGCTTTGCACTAATATTCTCTTGCTAATACATTGCCCTTAGTATGTAATGAAGATAAGCATGCCAACGTCACATGTTTCATGCAGCTACATGCAAATCATATTTTGCTGCAGGTATTCATATATGCCTTTCTTGCTATGAGAAGGAGTGCAAAAGGTCTGAACAATCGATATTATTTTCAGGACATAATTTGGAACATGAAGTGTAGTTACTTTGTCATATATCTTCAACCAGCGATACGTGATAATTTCACACTCCCTTTGCCATTCACAACATGATTGTACCGGTATGGTTCATCTCTAACATTTCCTGATTGGTGGTTTACCAGCGAGGCTTTTGCATACAGACGATATGTACTTTTCTTTGATGAAAGCTAAAAGGTAACAGAATCAAATGAGGACTCTGTACTGTTGTAAAGGCAGCAAATGGGGCGTCATCATCATCATCATCATCATCATCATCATCATCATCATCATCATCATCAGCCTGACCACGTCCACTGCAGGACAAAGGCCTCTCCCATGTTCCGCCAGTTAGTCCGGTCCTGTGCTTGCTGCTGCCAATTTATACCCTCAAACTTCTTAATCTCATCTGCCCACCTCACCTTCTGTCTCCCCCTAACCCGCTTCCCTTCTCTGAAAATCCAGTTAGTTACCCTTAATGACCAGCGGTTATCCTGTCTACGCACTACATGCCCGGCCCATGTCCATTTCCTCTTCTTTATTTCAACTATGATATCCTTAACCCCCGTTTGTCCCCTAATCCACTCTGCTCTCTTCTTGTCTCTTAAGGTTACACCTACCATTTTTCTTTCCATTGCTCGCTGCGTCGTCCTCAATTTAAGCTGAACCCTCTTTGTAAGTCTCCAGGTTTCTGCTCCGTAGCTAAGTACCGGCAAGATACAGCTGTTATATACCTTCTTCTTGAGGGATAGTGGTAATCTACCTGTCATAATTTAAGAGTGCTCGCCAAATGTGCTCCACCCCATTCCTATTCTTCTAGTTACTTCAATCTCGTGGTTAGGCTCAGCGGTTATTACCTGCCCTAAGTAGACATAGTCTTTTACAACTTCAAGTGCACTATTACCTATCTCGAAGCGCTGCTTCTTTCCGAGGTTGTTGTACATTGCTTTCGTTTTCTGCAGATTAATTTTAAGACCCACCTTTCTGCTCTCCTTGTCTAACTCCGTAATCATGAGTTGCAATTCGTCCCCTGAGTTACTCAGCAATGCAATGTCATCGGCGAAGCGCAGGTTACTAAGGTATTCTCCATTAACTCTTATGCCTAACTGTTCCCATTCTAGGCTTCTGAAAACCTCCTGTAAGCACGCGGTAAATAGCATTGGGGAGATTGTGTCCCCCTGCCTTACACCCTTCTTGATTGGTATTCTGTTGCTTTCTTTATGAAGCACTATGGTAGCAGTTGATCCCCTGTAAATTTCTTCCAGAATGTTTATATATACTTCATCTACGCCCTGAATCCGCAGTGTCTGCATGACGGCTGATATTTCTACTGAATCAAACGCCTTCTCGTAATCTATGAAGGCTCTGTATAGTGGTTGGTTATACTCTGAGCATTTCTCTATTACCTGATTGATAGTATGAATGTGGTCAATTGTTGAGTAGCCTGTTCGAAATCCTGCTTGTTCCTTTGGTTGATTGAATTCTAATGTTTTCTTGACTCTGCTAGCAATTACCTTTGTAAATAGCTTGTATACTACAGAGAGCAAGCTGAAATGCGGCGTATTATCATCTAATTTCTGATCGCACATGAGAGATAAATACAACTGCCCTTTTCTTTTTTTAAAGACGATAGTCTTTCTTGAGGACCTTCAACGAGAAAATTTTGGTCTGTCTGCCTGCCTGTAAATTTATGCTTGTCCACCCTTAACAGTACCCTAAACGGCACCAAATGATACTACAAACGGCCGACCCCATCCGCAGCGCCCACCAATATTGCTCAAGATTCAGCGTTCATACTTGAGTGATTGTCAATTAAAAAAACAATTATTGCTCATATTGAAGACACCATAACAGCCCGTCAATATTATGTATGTGTCTTTTTTACTAGAGAAGAAATACATAACTAATAATAAGGACCGTAGCGTCTATCATGCTGCGCTGACCATGCAACGCTTGCACGAAAAGGCAAGTGCTTCCAACGCTTTGCTTAGACGACACGGCGTGCCTCATTTTCCCGGATAACTGCCATACAGCGCTCATGTCTCACGTGTGACGCGATTGATGCGCTTGTTCGCCTACGCTGCACGCTCGAGGCACTCTAACGCAGCACCTCCAGAATACAATTCACCAATTTTCTTACGCAGAACATCAAATAAACGTTTTGTTCACTCTCTCCAGACGCAAGGCTATCGTCTTTCGACGACATTTGCAGTGTAACATGCTGATACGGGGCCAATTTTTTTTTTTTCATCGATGAACTTATTCCTAATAGATAACGTCCCGAGTTCTCTTAACTCAAAGAAGGTACATGTGCCTGTAATAAGAAAGGTTAAGCTCTTGCTGACATAAGTTCGGTGATTCCTTAAGCCTTGATTCCTCAAAATTTGGGCAAACAGTGCGGTAAGTGGGTTTTTTGTTCCATTTAAAGGTTTCTTTTTGTTCTTCTAGAATCTAATCAATACGTTTAGTGTGTATTTTTATTCTGTAAATGAGTTTCTCAATGCGTTTATTTGTCACGACAATGGGATATAACCTTTACATTACGCGTGAAAATAAGGCGTTAATAGGCTCAGTGAAGTGTCAATTTCAAATGCTCGCACCTTACGTAAATCTTCCCTCATTCTCGAGAAGCACCGTTGGTCTCCTCGAAATTGAAAGTCTGAAGTTATGAGGGTTTTTATGAAAGTTTAAACGTGTCACAATGGGCGCCAAGTAGACAAAGCACATACTTGCTAAACTTCACAACTCCACCTAGTCCCATGGTCAGCGAGGTTACTTATGTGCCGACTCAGACCCAGTCACAGATTGCACTGAGAATCAGAATTTGAGCGAGCCCGCTTGAGTATTTTTTTTTTTGGTACGTTTGAGTAAGAGGAAGTCCCTATGAGCAAATCTTTAGTGAGTCTGGGTCAGGGTGAATCCGGTTCAGAAAAGAATTTAGTGAGTCTGAATTCGAATGAGTTCTAAGCGCACAGTTTATCTCCTGAGGGAGTCGGACTGAGCTCTAATTTTTTGCCCACCTACGGCTTAGCCTAAACAAAATGGCGATAAAATGACCATACCCTGTCCGTCTGAGCGTGTTTGCGAGAGTTGATGCAGAACTCCATGATAGCGGTGAGGATGGCGACGGCGAGACCGCAGAGGAGCACTACGAAGACGCCGCCAATGTTGGCGAGGCCCAGCGCGTTGGCCTTGCCCTCCTTGTTCTTGTCGTCTCGGTTGCAAGTGAGCCCAGGGCTTTTCCACCACTTGTTGTACAGCATCTGGATGACGCCTTTCTCCTGGAGGTCCAGGATGGCCAGAGATATCTTGTCTCGCCAGGGTGAGCCTAAAAACGACGGGAACAGCTGAGTTTTATCACTCGTTCATTCTGTTGGGCGGCAAGTGGCGGCTCGCCGCTCATCCAAGAAACATCCAAGTCTCAGTTACACTTTACTGACCAGATGTTTATGAAATGTTTCACTCCCAGTATCAGCGTTTACTGTGTGTGACATTAGGCCGGTGGTACAAACAAATCAAAGCTTCAAGACAAAGATGAAAGTTTGAACTGGTCGCCACAGGACTAAATAGGAGGGGAAGTGTTATAAAAAGCCATAGTTTTTAAAATAGCATTTGTTTCGATAACTGCGTTGTTGTCCGCTTCAAAAGCTTTTTGAGCACCGTTTACTACTTTAGACCAGTTACTTTCGACACTGCTGACAAAGCTGGGCTGTGAAGGAAGAAGCAGAAAACTCCAGAACAAGAAATATTTCAAGCAGCATATTTGCCCCATCACATACTGCAAGGAAGCTTCTACAGCGAAAGCCAAAATGGTCGCGGGCGCTGTAGTTGTCCGCCGCCGTCAATGTCCATAACTCCCATCGAGCGAATTGAGAAAAAAAACTTCGCAAAAAAAAAAAAACAAGGACAGAATGCAACTCGAACCTGGGTTATCTGCATGCCAGCCTAGCACTCAACCATTGAGCCAAGTCGGTGCTTGAAACTCCGTTACAAGTTGGCTAATTAGGAAGGCGTGTTATCGGGAAAGGAATTGTGGTAATATGAGCAATAGAGTGCTTTAAAAGAGCAAAGAAACGACCAGGCATTACGCAATGCACATTGCATCCCCGTTGGGTCATCGAATGCTCCGATCCCTTGGCGCAAGCTTCAAGCATAATCCTGCATCGTCATCTGCCACATCATAAAAAATTGCTAAAAATTATTTGCAAGTGTAAAGCGAGTACTCCGAAGAGTCACCTCTCCGAAGAGTCAGGGAACAGTCACAGTGAACGCCTTCATACAACGCAGAAAACTCATCATGATTTATGAATTGATTTATAGGGCGTTGTACTGATCTTCCTTAAGTCTTTCGTTCACGCACCTTCAACGTATAAAAACGCAGAAAAAAAGGGGGGGACCCTTCAGCTTCGCTTTTAAGAGTTGAACGCGAGAGCAAAATCCGGTCCCTAGTGTGTTCTTCAACCGCTAAGTGCATACTTATTAATATGTTTTGCTACATACACACACACGTACGCAAACGCACACAGTAGATTGTACCAGCACGCGCTATTATCGCCGAACGGGCTCGTTTTCGTCGTGACACCTGTCGAACAAAATGCGTTAAAGGGGCCCTGAAATACTTTTTTCAAGTAACCATGGAATGAATTCACTAGAAGAGCTTATTGCCTCACGAATTCAACACCGCAAAAATTTTAGGAATCCTTCCAGTGCGAGTGGAGTTACAAAGGTTTGGCGCATGCTGCTATTGCAATATCTCTTCTCTCGTCCCAACGAAAACGCTGGAAGCTAGGCAGGAAGGGGTGGCAGGCGCAATGGAACTACCGCGCCTCGTGACCTTGAACACTTTTGTTTTCTTCGAATGGGCAGCTTTTTCAGTGTGATCACGCACGACAGCGTGAACAAGTAGCGGCCTCCCGCGGCGATCTCGGTAACTAGATTTTTTGGTCACAGACGCACAGACGATTTTTCGCTCACAACCAAGAGGGCCGATGCCGGCGGCGGGATTTCTGCGACATGAGCTCTTTAACACTATCGCGTTAAAATAGAATAAGCTCTGACTCGCCATTTGGTCATTCCCTGTCAGAGTTGTGGTAGCGTTCCTGTGCTTCACAACACTCGCGCTCTCTATAGGGGGCCCGTGACAGAACTACAGGTTATACCATTGAAGCGTAATAAATTGACAAAACGAAAGAAATATGTGTGATTGTAGCTTTGTTTGCTTTGTCAGCTAAAGAAAAAGGTATCTAGAATCTCCACTTTGACCTTGGCGAGTGCAGATTGTCGCAATTGTTGATGACACGCGCACGAGCTGTGCTGTATCTTTGCAACACGTTTCCTACGTTTTATCGATCTACTGTTATTGTAGCAATAGCATGCGTGATCGCAAATAAAACATTAGATGCAAGTTAGCGCTGTGTGTGTCACTCTCTTTTGTGTCGTCGCAATGCGCTATACTCATATGAACCATGAACCCCAACCAACTATATCCCGGCAACGTGCCTCATAATATTTCATAATCATACCAGTAATAACGGTCCCATTTCCATCATCCCATCGTCTTCACTTCTGAACCCTAACAACACTAGATTTTCTTCTCATAAACACTTCATCTTGGTGAAAATCTAAACTACTGTAAGCAAACACCTCACTTTAGTGCATTTTTCATGTAGAACTCTATGCCGTTTATCTTAAAACCACTGACTGTCAGCTGTTTTTTTTAAATAATTAAAAATAGTTCAGTATAAATCAATATAAGACCACATAATGTTTTTTTACGGATCCCCTAAAACATAGCTTTGTGTTTTTTGATATAGTATATTGCGCAAACCTTTTCTATTCTCTGTCTTAAAATGTATCATGTTTTTTGTTTATTATACTACGTCTTTGAAATGTACATGACCCCTGACCTTAAAGTGAATATTGTATTTTTTGTCTTTCTCTTCAATGCCCTTAGTATTATTTTTTTCACTACGTTCAGGAGGACCCAATTCAGTCTCCGACTTCGGGACCTCCTTCTGTATACTGAGATGCAATAACTTAGTTTCTTTGGACATACTAAAGTTTCTTATTCTGCTTCTGATCCTTAAACCTGCTTATACTCCTGAGATATTTTCTAAACTAAAGTATAATCTCTGTGTGATAAAAGTGCTCAATTCCATGTTTGAAACAAGGAAGCACAATTTGCTTTCCATGTTTTGACACCAAATACTCAAACGTCAGTGGTTTCCAGATCCACAAATATTGATATCCTGGCTCTAATCAAAATAAGTAAATGCAGCAAAAATATACCTAGGTAGTAAAGACATTTCTTTTCCGGTCGCCACAGGCCTCGCAAAGTAGTCTAACTGGTACAATGTAGCCAAAACTGGCAACCTAGACTGTGATATTCGACCATGTAGTACGTCATCATGCCCGATTCACCGTAAAAAATTCGATATATTGAAGAAGCATGTTAACCAATACATAGAGCAGGCACTCGTGACGTGTGCCTAGAATTGTTATCGGCATACACACATACATACCCATGGGGGTTGCAATGCCGTATCCCTTGGAATCCAGCAGTCCACCAACTTGCGTGAGGTTGCAATCGCGCTGGACCATGAAGTCGAGCATAGTCGACTCCATGAGGAAGGCGTAGTTGCCCTGCAGTACTCGCTGTACTCCATCCTCGTAGGAGCTGACAAACACTCCTGGACGGTTCTCCATAAACCGCCACATCTTCTGATAAGTCTCTATTTTGGAATCCTACCAGATGAAAAGAAAAAGAACAAGATAACGTTATTACCTTCTCTTTCCATGGCGTCTAGTATTTCTTAAGCTGGCACCCTGCAACAGGAACAGTTTAGGATCAATATAAGACAAGGCAGATCATGCAAAAGAAGCCGAGCACAGCTGTTTTTCTGGAAAATACTCATTTTTGTATAACTTTCAGCATATTTAACCAATTAATTTTACTTGTCACCATTCGCAATCATTGATTTCTACCAGTATGTCTTAGTTGCTTTCATATCTTTATCAATGAACATTATAAATATGACTAGCGCATCATTTTGCGCAGCTTACAACCTCTAATGCATAGGCTAAATCTACTCCACTCGTTAGCAGTGTCTAATTACACCTACAGCTATAGCTTTTACATTGAAACAAGTTACCACAATGCTTTACGACAATTGTCAGAATGTGTTCACTTGGAGTAGCTTTGTTAGACGGAGTCACAGCTTCGGTACAGTGGCACAAAAAGTTTGCCACCTCATTGTAATCCATGCCACCATAAAGTAACTCACACTAAGTGTGCTAATTGATGTTACGTGAATTTTTTAAATAAGAGCGTATGCTGAGAAACTGTTATATTTCTCTCCCGCATGTGCCACTGTTTTTCGAGTTCTTGGGAATAATGGCTTAATGCAGGGATTCACAGATGTTTCCTATTAAACTCTTCCAGTTCGTTATTGCCGGTTTAACTGCTGTTGGTGTTCTAACTGCACCCCGGGGCATAGAGTCACGTGTAACCTGTACAAACAGTTTTCTGCGTTGCCTCTATTCACACTCAGTCATCTCAATAAGACGCATTCCTATGGTCGCACCTCTACTGAGACATCAGGACATCTTGGTCAAACTGTATCGTGGGACGGGACAAAAAGGATGTGAGACGAGCAAGCATTTGTTAGGCTCAATTCCGCATTCTTTTCAATCCCAACACGCAGTTTGATCAAGGTGAATGCTCAGCAACTTGGCTAACTTTCCACGCTGCTTATCATTTTGATACGCCAACACCAGTGGTTCGCGGGCAGTGTTGACTACCATGTGTGCCTTTGGAGCGACCAAGTCTGTTGCAGTTGAAACGATCATATAGCACTGAAAAAGACCGAAACGGCACGAAGTACCCACCCTGAAGAAGGTCATGGTGGATCCCGAGTCCAGGGTTCCGTAGGATATCTTGCTCTGCTCGGCCAGGTCCTCGACGCTCTCGATGGGGGTGATCATGCGCTCGACGGTCAGGAAGGCGGCCAGGTTGGCCGTGTACGACGAGATAAGGATGAGAGTGAAGAACCACCAGATGGTTCCCACGATGCGCGTCGACGTAGCCTTGGGGTTGAGGTCGCAGCCCTGGTGCATGAGGGTTACGATGGTGAACCAGAAGCTGTTGCCCAGGCTGAACTGGTTCTCCATGACGCCGGCGTCGCGTACGCACGGATGTGGCGTGCGCCACTCGTAGGGGCTGAAGCGCGCCACGATGAACATGGTGAAGGAGACGAGCATGTAGGCGGCCAGCACGTACAGCCAGATGTCCACGTCCAGCGGGCTCATGAACGAGAACAGCTTGACGGGCATGCCCGAGGGCAGCATGAAGAGGATGCCGATGCCGAGGTTCATGAAGGGCTTGGTGAAATCGATAACGGACTCGCGCGCGTAGTTGATGGTCATGGGCGCTACGGCCAGATCGGCGTTCTTGTCGATGATCTCCCGCACCATGCCGTTCCACTCGCCCGTGGTGGTGTTCTCGACGCCGAACTTTTTGTCGGGCACCAGGTAGAGCTCGTAGTTGAAGCCCAGCAAGTCGGCAATAGTGCGAAGGAGGTCGATACAGAAGCCGTCGAAGCGGTCGTTACCCGTCAGGTTCTTGTTCTGCTTCATCATCACGTACGGACGTGACTGCAGCAGCGGGAAAAAGAGATGAGGTCAATGAGTGGCAAGAAATGAGCCGTGTAATTGGTTGTGTGCTGCTGTACGCGAATGTGGTCAACTCATGAAATGGCCTATCAAAATAATTATATTTAATTAATCAAATCATAGCTTCTATTGACACTCGTCTGCTCGGTAAAGGTCACGTAATGAAAACATGAGGACGCTGACCACAAGAGAACAAAAATGCCTTGAAATTTCGACACCTATAACGGAAGCCCTGTTCGGGAAACGTTTCTGAACAGAGCTACCATTCCGAGTACCGAAAAGTCAGTGCATTTTCATTTTCTTGCGGTGGGTGTTTTTGTCTTTTCATTCAACTTCTAACAATGTATACTCGTTGAATTTATCGTTCGTCACTGTTATTGCAGTAAAAGACATTGAAAAGAAATACAAGTCAGATCTATGTCTCTTACACTAAGAATCTGATTCTGAAACTGGGAAAGTGCATTTCAATTCAGAGCATGTATATTCTTAAATTGTACTGTACACTTTCCGCAAACGTTTGTCATGTAGCGCAAGTTTTTTTTAATGCAGAACAATTGTTGAACTTCACGCGCATGTGTCAAACAAAGCTGTGTAAAAAGTTAATGGGGTATAGGTAAATGTTTAGAAAATAGCTCACAACAATTTACTAACTTTGTGCTTGCGAAAAAAAAGTTGTTATAAGCGGCACTGTTACATTTATCTGACTATTTAAAACGATGATGTGCATGCCAGAACTTTACCGCAACAATTGGTTTAAAATGTGTGTCTCAAGTAACTTGCAAATACCAACGGAATGTTACTGTCGCTATACACAAATTACGGCTGCCATTTCACGAACTTTTCTTGACAAAACAAAGTATTAGTTGCACACCGCTCATATAAAGCACTGTGACATCGAAATGCTTCAATTATTTTGCGAAGACGTTCCGAAGCTGGGCCGCCGTGCTTATCCGAATGCATCTAGCTCAACTTCAGCAAAACATGCACACAGGACAATGCAGCTGGACTCAGAAGAGTTCCTCTGTTGTTGAGCGAAAAGTGCGGCTTTCAGCCGTCCCTTCACTGACTGGCGCTACCACTGACAGACGTGAGGGTCACCGGTAACTTCTCTTTTTTACGTGCAGTGCTCAGCCCACTCATCTTAGGTTCCCACAACTTCCATCAATAAACTTTTTACGAATCGAAGTCGTGCCTTATCACTGGGCGCTTTCTATACTGCACCCTCATGGAGTTAGTTTCATTATAACGCTCGAGGACCGATGGCTGTGACCCCTTCGTATACAATGAAATTGTCGAGAAGAAATCTGTTTCCGGACAACTGTCACAGCTAATGCTGGTGTAGCCGTGTAATGTACAGGGTGTCGCACGTAATTTTTTGCCAGCGTTTAAAAATATGCCGGAACACGTAATTACGACGCGACCAAGTGCATGTTGCTCACTGTTGCCTGGAGTTAGATTTTTTTTCTCGAATATTGTTCAATTAGATATGTTTAATTAACACACTTTTCAAGAAACAAAATTAGACAAAAAATTTCATTAGAAAGTTATAAATCGGTTAGCAGAACGTCCAATTAGACAGTTTTGAACTCTATATCTGTTACGTATTGATGTTTTTCTGCTGATTGCAAATGCCCGCGAAATACAAAAAAAATACCACATGACAAACCCGCTCGCGCGTCAGTGCGCACGATGATTCTAATGTTTTCTAACGTTCTATGTATGAACAACACGCTTCCCTTACACCGGTTCATGACAGCGATAAGCAGTCACAGCGGTTATCGTTTTTTGTGGCCGATAGGAAAACGTGGTCATCGTAAAGCAACCACCATGGTTGCGGCCCTGCCAAGACAACACAATGAGACAAATGATATGGTCGTTCGTACGCGGAACGTTAGGGAACACTAGAATCACTGCGCGTACTGGCGCACGAGCGGGTTTGTCACGTGTCATTTTTTTTGTATTTCGCGGGCATTTGTGATTAGCAGAGAAACAATACTACCTAAAAGGTATTAAGTTCCATACTCTCTAATCAGACGTTTTGAAAAAGGATGTACACCTTTCTCATTGAAATTTTTTATCTATCTTCGTTTCTTGAAAAGTTGGTTATTTAAACCTATCTAGTTAAACAATAATTGAGAACAAAAAAAATAGTCGGACAAACTCCAGGCAACGGTGAGCAACATGCACTTGGCCGCGTCGTGATTACGTGTTCCGGCATATTTTTAAACTCCGTCTAGAGTGACGTGCGACGCCCTGTATAGGCCACCATGTACCTACTCTATCTGTTAGAAAAGTATCCGACTTATGTTTTTTTTTTTAGAGATTTGATAAATGTGCAACAAGCAAGCTTACATCAGCCGAGCTTGAACTTAAAGTATAGTGCGCATGCGTGAATTTTTCCCCGCCTACCATTGACGTCAGTGTTTAGAATGGAGCATTTCAATAAGGTATACGTGCGCAGTGCTCTCGTTGGTATCCTTATTGCAAGGAAAACGACAAAATTACCGGAGCAGCACTTCTGCGTCAAATTTTGCCAGACACTGGGCGATTGCCAAGTGGAAGTGGTTCGGAAGATTCAGATGTATTTCAGGGACAATGCTGTGAGGAGGGCACAGACTATCGAGTGGTAGACCTGGTTTGAAGACGGCCGCTAATTGGCAGCGAGCGAGCCATGCTCCGGTCCGCCATACACATGCTTAAATGGTCACGTCATTGCCGAAGCGAATGCTGTCGTGATATATTATATAAGCACAATGCACACATATCATAAGCACAATACAGTGCACATGGGGAGATCCCTTCGTCAGTGAATGCAGGCTTAAAGCAACATTGTTAACATGTAGTAGTAATCAAAAGGTATAGCCGAAGTCATACCTATTGTCAACCTGTCCTTGAAACACAATAGATAAAAAACGGTATTGTAAGTATCGTGCGATACTTACAAACAAAATTTTAAGTTCGGTAATATTAGAAGTTTTGAGAGGCAAAGGAAATGATGTAATGCGCAGACACTGTGTGTCTTAATTTCAAATTTGTAATTGCAACGCTTCAAGAAGTATGGGGTAGTTAAATCATGTATCTAAGAGGCTTGGCAGGAAGCGCTCAAGAGCAACAAATACAAGCAGCAACTGCAGGCAGTCCAGAGGGCCCGGGACATCGCTACAAACCTTCGGCTGCCAGCGCCATCCTGGGCGCAGCCTCCAGGTTGAATTAAGGGTTGGAATGATCCTTTCTCAGCCTCCTCAGGGTATGTTTAAATGAAGTCAATCTCACTCACACTAGTGAGAATTTTGCACTATGAGTTTTGTAAAATATATTATCGTTCATCTTTCGCAATTTTAAGCCAGTACGACAGGTATTATTTTTCTAACAACACCAGAATTACGGCCACAAACGCGTAAAAAAACTAAAAGTTTTCCATTTTTGTTGCTCTTAGGCGAATGTGCAAGAGGCATTTCAGGGAAAAAAAAAGGGCTGGCGATTTTTTTAGTTTCTCTCTATTTCGTTCTCATCTACTTAAGCCCTTTCAATGTCCGTTGGCACGTATTCAAGGACAATGAAAAAACTAAGAAAACACAGCATCACTTTCACCCACCGCCACAATGGAATCAAGAATCCTATTACGTTGTCTTGAGAACATGGGGGATGTTGAGAGCTATGTGAGAGGTGAGATACATACATATAGCTTGCCTGTTCCCCAAAATAAAAAAGCATCTAGCCTGAATTTGGCCCCAAAATAAAGAAAGAATTCCACTCACATCTTTTGTGTGGCTCTCTCGAAAAAGGTTTTACCTCCGTCATATGAAATTAGCGTTTTGAATCCGTTCCCTTAAGTCCTCTCACAAATGAAGAACAAAAAGTAAACATCCGTATATATATTCTTTACGAAGACTTTGACTCCGTATTCGTTTTATTCTTTCTTTAGACGTAGTCTGAACAAAAAAGTTGCAAGCCCTAAAGTGAGCGACAGGAATGCATAATTTCATTATCCATCTCCTTTCTGAGAAAATTTAATCAGGAGAAATGAATAAGCTCTGCGCTGTTTCTATTCGCGAGGCTCAATTCTTGAACGTGCACGGTGCTACCACTCGGTAATGTCTTTTGTTATCGCAACTTACAAGCCATTTACGCCATCCAATCTGTCCGCGCATGCAAGTTCAATATTAACAATGAGGAGGACGAGACCGTAATATTGAAAGAGCTAGCTTCGTAGGATAACTATTACTGATGCTAGTTTAGAAACGTTTATATACATGCTAATTACCGATCTCTTCATGCTACTTTAATTAGCACAAGCTTGACAGGTAACGGGAGCAAGTGTCATGCAATAGCAGCCGGGTTATTGGCAAGAGTGTGGACGATTATTGACGTTGATATACTTTTCGCACTAGTATAGCGCACGACTAGTATAGCGCACGAATACCAGCAACCTATCAGGCCATTATTTTGGAATTTTCATCGTTACAAAAGTATTTTATAAGGCAGTGAACCTGATGCGTTTCATTCCTTCCGCGTTTCCTTTTTTCTTTCCTCTGTTGTTTTTTTATTTTTTTCTTTCTTTCTTTCTTTCTTTCTTTCCTCTGTTTTTTATTTTCTTTCTTTCTTTTTTCCTTCCTTCCTTCCTCCCTTCCTTCCTTCCTTCCTTTCTTTCTTTCTTTCCTTATTTTTTTTTATTTCCTTATTTCCTTCTTTCTTTCCAGCTCCTTCTTCATTTCTTTGTTTCTTTGTTATATGGAGCCAATCCCATTTGTCAGCGTTCTGTAGAAGTATGCTAAACAATAATGATGACTAAACATTTTTGCAGGAACAGACCTATATCTGTCACGTTAACGCTTGCAAATTCTTTTTTGTCATTTTCAAAGTGAAGTTTTGAAAGTGTTGCCATGTAACTTACGTTTGATTGTACTGGATTGTTTCACAGATAACTTCGGTAACTTGCACGTAAAAAAAAAAAACCGAGGTGGTCAAAACTTCCGGAACCCTCCCCTATGGCGTCTCTCATAATCATATGGTGGTTTTAGGACATTATGCTCCCCATAGCAATCACTAATAACTTCGGTAACTATAAACAGCTACACATTCACCAGGCATTTGCACGGGCTGGACCCTTCGACCAAAACGGCAAAATCAAACCTGCGCGCAGATTGATCGTGATCAGCAGTTCATGCAGACATGCATGCTTCTTTCAATACTGGGTAGCGTGGGTTTAGCACAGGACTGAGAATGGCATGGGGACGTGGGACATTGTCAAGCTGTTTCATGCATCTTTTCACCCTATCCCAACCACTCACGTGGAAACTTCGTGTCGTAAAACGTAACCTGAAACTCAAACAGAACACTGATCCAAAGGACCAGCTATTGTCCTGAGATTTCGCGTCCTTTTTTTCTATTGTCCTGTGTCGAATCAGCACTGTCCAGTATTCCAAATTATGAAGTGACTAGCTCAGCAATTCTAGCAATGGATTATGTTATGCCTGCTTCCTATCGTTACGTGCACCTACGCACGCGCACAAATCATCCTTATTAGTTGCAAACACACCACTGTAAAGTTGGTAGAGGGGTGTTTGGCAACCTCCTCTCTCTACAGTCACTCCCTAATGAAAGGAAGACTTAAAGCGCTGACTAAGACATATTCCCCCACGCTAATAATAATCGTTAGGGTTTTACGTCCAAGAATCGTGATACGGTTATGACAGGCGCCTTATTGGAGGGCTCCGGAGTTAATTACCGGGGAGTTCTTCAAGGGGACACTAAAGGCAAATATTAGGCCGACGTTAATTGCTGAGATAGCAGTCCAGAAAACCTCGTAGTGCGACTTTTGTGCCAATTAAGGGCTCATTTTTGAAGTAAAATTCGTGTTTTACTGGTCGGCATCGAGTTAGCGCACTTCAAATCTCCCGCCTAAAAGTGGTACGCCTCACTCCACTGTTGACGAACCCAACGTTGCCCGCCTTTACTATGTGGCCACCCACACCCGTAGCAGCAGAAACAGTAGCAAAAATCATAGCAGCAACCGGCCATTGAACAATTTTCTGCCATGGCCCCCGAAATTGTGGGTGTGGGGCGTGTTTCGCTTGGATCAAATGAGTCCCGCTAGATGACACCGCCTTCACAGCCTAATCAGGAGGAAATGCAATTTTAGACGCCTCGCGCACTTGCCCACAATAAAGCCGGGTGATTTTTTTTTCATAAGTCAAATAGAAACGGAAAAGAAGCATTTGTTTCCGACTCTTGATGCACGCAAGGTTCTTTTTTTATCGCAGCTAGTTTGATTACTAGTGAATAATTGTAGTCAAATCGGACACTCTCCCGTTCTCGGGATCATTTTGCAAATGTCCCACTGGTGGCGCTGATCGTGTGCTACATTTAGCCTAATTTATCCGTAAGTAGGGCAGTGCTGTTGATAATATTGGCGTTTCAGACGTTGCCATACATTAAGGTCTCACACTGACATGAATTGTTATTTGCTTTTAGTGGTCCTTTGAGATGCACCAACACCTACACGGCGAGCATTCTCTGCGTTTCGCCCCCATCAAAATGTGGCCACCATGGCCGGGAATCAAGCCCATGCTCTTGAGCTTAGCAGTGTGACACCGTACGTTTTAAGCTTACATGACGGGTTAATTATCGGCACTATTGGTGAGCAATAAAAGGTCGTGTTGGTAAGCTTGAAACCCCAGGGCAAGTAAAAAATGCTGTAAAAGTGCAAGCGAGATCAAACGGCTTGCATTTTTTATTATTTCGAAAAGAAACACATACCTTATTTTATCTCCTCTTCAAAACTCCACACTACTTACGTTGATTAAACTGTTAGCGTTGTTTCATACAAGTGAGAGTATAAATTGTTGTGTATTCGTGATAGACGTGAAACAAGATTTCGGGCTCCTCACCTCTATGGTAGTCACTCGAAGCGTGATGTTGGAGGTTCCGAAGTCGTGGAAGGCATTGTGGTTTGTGATGTTGAGGCCATCGCTAGTGGACCACTCACCTACCTGAAATTCACAAGTGCAAACTTTGAAAGGCATTTACAACTTGTCATTTCGGTCAGGAATGAGTTAGACGCACCAAATATGCCATCTAACGCTGATGGACCTTTTTTTTGTTGTGATAAAAGTAAGTCGACTTCAGAAACCGTGGTCCTGACAAAAAGGATCAACTTGCCCTACCATTCTCTTGAAGTTTCACGACTGCCAAGAAAGCAATATTGGTTGACACAACGAGTTAAGACACGTCTTTACTAGCATTCTGTCTGCTACTCCACTGTGAGAGATTGACTGATAATGCCCATACGGATAAAGATTATAAATGTAGGAGGCATCGTATAGGCGTGTAAGTGCGTTCAGATAGTATTACACAGGGACTGGATCTAGTTTTCTAAGTAGCTCTAAGAAAACAATGCATAATCTTGAAATGCGATACTGGTCAATACAAAGTTCCCTTCACTCTACGGTGAAGTGATGAGACTTGGTTAAGTTTAGTGGGCGCCTTCACCAAGTGCTATCAAGACTTTTGTTTAATGAAGGAAGTTTTGAAGCATGGTTAGCTACTCAACTTTAAAGTATTCAGTACAAAAAAGAAGTCAAACAGACTTGGCAGCAGTGAAAGGCACCCTCGTGAACGTCAGTGGTAAACCACAACTTCGGTCAGCATTGGCTCTCCCGGGCACACGTTTCAAGTACACAAACTTGCTGTAGTGAGCTGTCACTGGCTCTTTCATTCTTTTCCATTCGACTGGCTTCTGAAGCCATGCAAACACGCAGTGCATCAGGTGACTAAATTGCTGGCGTCAGAGTTGCTGCGTCATATACAGCTGTATAGGTGCAGATCACTTAGTGGGTCCACGTTGTCACATGCTGTCGTATGCTGCCATGATCGCAGGCTGTCGTTGTTTGTCGTAACGCAAGCAAAGTCACATATACTATAGCCATTTCAGCGCACGCTCACGCCCAGGAGTTCTTCCTCCTTACGTTCTTTGAGTGTTGATGATTATAAAACAAAGAAAAATAAATAGTAAAAGACCGAAAAGAACTAGAAGAAAGAAAGAAAGAATGAAAGAAAGAAAGAAAGGACGAAAGAAAGAAAGAAAGAAAGAAAGAAAGAAAGAAAGAAAGAAAGAAAGAAAGAAAGAAAGAAAGAAACCTGCTGAGCTCTGCACTTACTTCAGTCTTGAAAGCACTACAGCAAGTGCGAGTGACCTATAAGTAATCTATACTAATCAGGGATGCAAGAGTTAAGTGAATGCTTCGGTGAGGATTATGAAGTTTGCATGAGCTTCTTAAAATACTATGAAGCTTTTGCCAGTAATGTCGTAGACACATATTTGTTTAACTCAACGATAGTACACTACATATAAGAAAACAACATTCTTCTCAGAACACTTCCAGGCATTACACAATGTTATCACTTTACAGGACGACAACGTGATGAGCTAAATGTACGTAAATAACATTTTTTTTTCGCAGATCTTTTTCGGGCCTAACGCAATGTTCCCACTTCGCATGACTTACTTTTTCTAAGAAGTTCTGGCGAAGCTTGAGCAAATCTAGTTTCAGGCTTGTCCGGTTTCCTTCGTTGAACCGAATATTTCCTGTCAGGCCGTAAAAATCTACCTGCGGGGTAAAAGAACATTGCACATTAAGAACAGACTTCCAGCTACAAAAAATGCGTGTCGTACCATTATAAAAAGAGGTTTAGAGTCACGCAAGTTGGTATGGTGTGGTATGAAAAAACTTTACTGAGGTCCTCCACACAACGTGTCTCAACACACAGCGGGCCACTTCCACGTATAGGGACCGGAAAGCAAAGCCTCTTGGCCGTACTGAGGCCCTGCTGCCGCGGCCGGTTGGCCGGCTTGGGGGGGGGGGGGGGGGGGTGCTACAGAGGGCTACATTACAATCGGCCAAGTTGTTATCGACTACATAATGTGACCGGTCACATAAGTAGCGCGTATGTTCTAACGTGAATATTTCTCCGCATGAGGACAGCAATTGTCGGTGTAATTAGATAGATTTATTACAATGGAGGGTTACAAAGGAGGGCGTCGGATACGTAATTTGGTGCTCTATAATTGAAAAAAAAACATAATTTAAATCAAGAAGAAGAAGATGACATGGGCAGGGTGCGTGCTACGCTATCAGGATAACCGCTGGTCATTAAGGGCAGTTGAGTGAATTCCAAGAGATGTCAAATGTGCGAGAGGGAGACGTTTGTACAGATGAGATTAAGAGGTTCGCGCTTACAATCTGGCAGCAGCAAGCATTAGACCGGGAACATGGCAGATGCCTTCGCCCTGCAGTGGGCGTGGTCAAGCTGATAATGATGATGATGATGATGATGATGATGATGATGATGATGATGATGACACGTAGTGAACACCCACCACAATGGTCTACTATTATGGTGCTGGACGGCTGACTGAAAGTCACGGGATCGAATGGCGGCCGAGAAGACCGCATTCCTGTTTAGTCGAAAGGCCCGTGCACTTAGGTTTCGGTGCACGCTAAATAACCCTAGATTGTAGAAATTTCCGAAGCCCTCCATTACAGTGAATCTCAATCATTTCGCGGCTTCGGGGCGTTAAACCACAACAATATTTATTAAATTTTATGAAAAAATAACAAGCCACCAAGTTCACGCACATACTTCATTTCATTCATTACTTATTATACCCCTCAGGGACAGAGACGTTAAAGAGGTGAAAGTGGTAACAACACTTTTACTAAAATAAGAGCTGGAAAAAGAAAGAACAAAAATAGAATAAAACAACAAAAGTAAAAAATGCACATGAAACAAAGGAGATGCCTCACCGCGGTGGTCTAGTGGCTAAGTACTCGGCTGCTGACCCGCAGGTAGCGGGATCAAATCCCGGCTGCGAATGCTACATTTCCGATGTAGGCAGAAATGTTGTGGGCCCATGTGCTCAGATTTGGGTGCATGTTAAAGAACCCCAGGTGGTCGAAATTTCCGGAGCCCTCCACTACGGCGTTTCTCATAATCATGTGGTGATTTTGGGATGTTAAACCCCACATATCAACTGTTCATGACGAATAAAGTTCACAACATCCACGGGAGGGCCATTCTAATCACTAGAAGTTCGTAGTAGAAGTGAATTATAAAAGTGCGCAGGAGTATATTGCATGAAACGAGTCCGACTTTATGACGACGGTCTGCGCGATAGGATACACGAAATGGCATAGGGATGAGGCAATCGCGTAGTGCTGCAAGATGATGACATGTTTCGTGAAGGAAGGCTTTGCATGACACTTTTCTGCACGAGGATAATGACTACGTAAGGCCATTAAGGCCATAGTAGCAGCTTACAGCTCGGAAGATAAATGAAATGAGCAGCACGCTAACGTAAAGATTCGACGCTATTGCAGAGTTATCAAGCATACGTACCGATGTTTAACGATAACAGTACTGTTTACACGCGTCGTGCTCTTGCTAATCATTACGAGTCATGTGACCTTTTCTGTATAGTTGTAAAGCCAGTCGCACCGAGCATTAAACATTCTTTTCGTTCTACCCGTTCTGCCAGCTACGTTATGTTACTTCAGTGGCGACGAGGGTGGTACTCGAACCCACGCGGGAAAAGCCCAATGGATTGGCAGACATGAGCCGCACGGACAACATGCTTCATCAAATCAGAGTATGAATGAGGCGCTGCTGGTCACGGCGCTTATCTGCAGCACAGCAACACCTTAGTCCGTACTTTTTTCGCCGTGACGAGCTCGCGGCTAGTGGTGATCGAATTTATCGGGGCCATAGAGTAGTGTTGCCAGATGCGGCGCGACATGGCATGCTAACCCCTGTATTCACAAACGCTCCTTCACTCAAGGGCTCTCCTAGACATGAAAAAGTCGATGGGAGCGCCATCTCTTGGCAGACCAAGTCATTGCATATTGGCAATATTCTGCAGCAATTTTTGAGAAGCGCAGCGTCAATTTTAGTCGAGCAGCGACCCAGTAAGTGAGTCAAGTGAAGAATGGAATTCGAGTCGTGGAGCGTTTCCGAATACGGGGGCAGGAGAACTGCACGACAGTCACCCCGGCATGATCGCGATAAAGCGCACAGCGCGTGCACTTTTTTGGTATCCCGGCTGAGTCAGGGACATTGAACGGTTGGTTCAAAGTTGCCTTCAGTGCATACAATGCTGGCCCATGCCTGCTGAAGAAGTTCTGTCTCCTTGGCCGGTGAGCAACAAATTATGATACAGGTTACACATGCATTTTGCGGGCCCCATCAGTGGCTTCCAAGTTTTTGTGTTGGTGGGCGCCGAGACTAAATGGATCGGGGCCATAACATTGAAGACCAACACGGTGGACGCCACCATTTACGTACTTCAAGGTATTTTCGCCCGTTTTTAGTAGTAGTAGTAGTAGTAGTAGTAGTCGTATTTTTATTTACAGTAAGCCGGATACAGAGCTCACTGAAGGGGCAAAGGGCTAAAGGCGAACAGCCTGACAAAGGCCCTTGTCCCTCCGCAGTTCGTGACAGTGCAAAGCTTAAACAATATATATATATATTCAATACATTGGTTTCAAGCTAACCTGAAATTGTAAACAAAAAATTCAAACATAAATAGCATAAGAAGTTTACATAACACATTTTAAGAATTACAGGTCACTCTCGTTATAATTCACAACTAAACAATATCAATGAAACAACTCAAAAACAGACACAAAATGCATGCAGATACAATGAATTCCGCGGTATACACTCGTATAATTGACATAGAAGTGTATGAACAATTTATGCATTTGCAGAGGCATGAGACTCCATTACGTAGTTTCGATAGTGTAGACCGTTGGTTATGAATAAGTTCTTTATTTGTTTCTTGAAAGTCGCACTACTAGCCGTTAAGTTCAATTGATCTGCAAGGGTATTTAAAACCTGAGGTACCTGGTAAGCAATACTTTGTTTTCCATACTTGGTTCTTGTTCTAGGAGCTCGCTTCTTTTATTCTCGCATACTGTAGTGTGGTCTTTCGGTGCAACTTTCTTCATAAAGCTTAGTCTTTTGTATTAACTGAAGTAATTTAAAATGATATAATTGATCAATTCTGAATATGGAATGTTTAATGAATGTTTTGACCTCCCGTACTGCTTTTATCAGATAACCGACCACAGTTTTCAAGTGCCGCCATGTTAAGTTTCTTGTAGGAAAGCCACGTGAAACACGTGAGAACAGCTGAGTACTATCCGCAGTCAAATGGTTTGGCGTAACGGGTCGTGCGGACCATAAAGGAAGGGCTTTGAAAGCATCCGGCAGGTACGTTACAAGAACGATTGATCAAGTTCTTATCACGTTACAAAACAACGACCCCTTTGGAAAGTGGAAAATCACCAGCAGAACTACTGTTGGGCTTTTGTCCCCGAACCAGGTTGACTACCTCAATAAACAATTGTATCGGGCCAGTTGGTATGAATCCGTCTTGGTAGGAAGCGCAGCCATTATTACTGTGTTGTGTGTTCTGTGTAATAGTGACTGCGCTTTCTACCAAGATGACTGCCTCACTCGCAGACGTAGAGGTGGCCCGAAAATGATGGTGCCGGCGAACCTGTGCAAGCACAAGCAAAAGCCAAATCGCGGCTCCAACCCGGAAGACATGTATGGTCGTGCCAGTACCAGTCTGTTCTGATATGGATGCCGGATACAGTAGCCTACTGTATCCGGCACCCACACCCGTAGCAGCGTGTTCCTGTGTTCCTGTCCATGCGTGTTCCTGTCGTGGACAGTGTCCACGACAGGAACACGCATGGTTACGCTTGAAACACCGGAGGGACCACAGCGGCGCCACGTAGAGCAACTATGGCCACGGCAGGACTTGGGGTCGTCACCTAGCAAACAGCGCCAAGTTCACGACGAAGCTCAGGGTACACCGAAACAGGCAGACGCACCTCAAGTTACGGCTGTGCGAGACGTGAACTCTCAAGCTGACGACCAACAACCACTATGACGTTCGACTTGCCAGCAGAAACCGCCAGCTCGTCTCGCTTACTCAAACTTAGGGGGTAGGGATGCAGTGTTATTAAGCACGCGTACAAATGTGTAACGAGAACAGTACTGTTTACACGAGTCGTGATCTTGCCTATCATGACGAGTTATGTGATCTTTTCTGTATAGTTGTAAAGCCAGTTACACCGAGCAATAAACGTTATTTTCTTTCTGTCCGTTCTACCAGCTACGTTCCGTTACTTCACTTATCCTATGACGTATTGTTGATACAGGTTTAATATGAATGAAGCGTATTCTAATGTAGAACGAATGAAGGTAATGTAAGTAAAGTTAGAAAGTTATACTGAATCTTGTTGTTTAAGAGGTTGAATGAAGGCCCATTTATCATGAGAAAAATGTGATGGTGACTTAATAGGATGGATTCCTAAATACTCGCAATGTGTGGCTGACGACGGTTATATAGTTGAAGCTATTTATAGTTAGTAGACGGAAGGAACTTTTATTGAAGGATCCGCATATATATATATATATATAGTAAATGAAGACTGGAAAGAGCTTTTCACCAAGCACGCCCCGTGTGATGTGAGACGAACGACTTGAGCCATTGAAGAGTTAGAACCATTAACATACATGACACATTGCTTATACACACATGATACACGTACGCACACCGAGGATTTACCCTCAAAAGGAAGTCTTCATCAAATAAAAAAGTAACCATGCTGACATTCTCAGTGAATTTTAATACTATGTTTTTTTTTTTGTTCTCATCACGGAGGTCCTGCTATCATGTAACTGCAGGAAATGTACAGTAAGAGAAATGACTCCTATTAAACAAGTAAAGCTTGTTTGCATTGTTTTTACTACAGTCACTATTGTAAGCCACAATTCTTAGCACGGTATCCATGCGAGCACCATGAACTATCGTGAGTGGTACGAGCTGGTACGTATGCACGTATACGTTCGTACGTACGTACACACGTGCGAACTCACCATGCTGATGAGGTTGAAGAGGCTGGTGCCTTCGGTCCACGAGACCTCGTCCTCGCATGAGACGTTGGCCGGGCGCAGCGTGGCGCTTCGTTGCAGGTCGTTGAGCCCGTGGGCGAAGGCGTACACAGCGTCGAACATGAGGGCGGGTTCCGTCTGCACATCGTACACTGCAGCTATTACATAGCACATTGATATTGCCACGCACGTTGCTTATTTTCAATCTTGTTTCATATGGTTTTCACCCACAAAGACTGTGCTGATATGCCGCTCGCAAACTGCGCCTCATTGTTCGAGAAGGTTCACGATTACTGTAGACCATCCTGTTAATATTGCGCGCAAGAGGCCAACACTCAAAATATTCCAGAGCGTGCGCGAGAACCAGTGATAAGGCTGGAATAATCGACGGCACATGTATAAATGCCGACGCGTTTCGCCGCTTGTGAGTTTATTGGCGGCTGACGCTCTGTTCATAGTTATTAGTGCCAGTATGCATCACTGTAATCTGACCATCCGTTTCCCGGCCATGAGTTCAGCCAAATAAACAGTTTCATTTTAGATGAACCGTCTCTTACTTCGTCATAGGCACGACCCCATGACCATATCAAGCGCTAAAATGAAAGGCGCTCAAGGACTTTGGAGACTTTTTGTCAATGAGCACTGATTCGCGGCTTTCTAAAACGACAAAAACAATCGCGTACTAAAAGGAACAGAGCTCTTTTTTTTTTCGAGTACAGCCCTGAAAGATTGCATCACTTTAATAGAATTATTTGCGTGCATCCACTCTGAAGGTGAAAACTTGTTCCGTGTACTTAGTTTAATAAAAAGAAGCAATTGAAAAGCAAATAATACTAATGTCTCTTGTACGCAACGTTGAAGTGTGTTAGTAAAAAAAAATCATTCTGGCAGTAAGCGTCTATTCGAATCATGTCTCGCGCGAAGGCGTGGGGTCACATAGGGCGTTTAATGGCAGAAAGAGAGAGAGAAACAGAAAGAGAAAAATACAAAAGGAAAAAATGAGAAAAGAAGATTACCCGGAAATAAATCTGGTTTCCTACCCTATACTCAGGGGAAGAGAAAAGATAAACAGAAAAGTGGAACAATAGTCAGCCGCGTACACACAAATGCATTTCTGATAATAATAATAATAATAATAATAATAATAATAATAATAATAATAATAATAATAATAATAATAATAATAATAATAATAATAATAATAATAATAATAATACTAAAATAATAATAATAATAATAATAATAATAATAATAATAATAATAATAATTGAAGCGGTATGAGCCTTTGGACAGAAGATGAAGAAGCGCGAGGGCTGCGCCAAAATAATGTAGTGTTCCTACTTAAAATAACGGAACAGCATTAAAGCTTCAGTATGGAACTGGCGTCCATCTTAATCTGCTTTATTTTTCACTTCATCAGGAGGATGAAGTGAAAAATAAAGCAGATTAAGATGGACGCCAGTTCCATACTGAAGCTTTAATGCTGTTCCGTTATTTTAAGTAGGAACACTACAATAATAATAATAATAATAATAATAATAATAATAATAATAATAATAATAATAATAATAATAATAATAATAATAATAATAATAATAATAATGGCCGAGATCTTCGCACCTCAAGCAATTTGCCATCTACCCAGCATATTGTACTGCTGAATTATGCGCCCACTTCAAAGGCCACGTACTAGATCAAAAATTTTTATTCACATATGAATACGTTTGCATCAGTAAGTACTTAAAGGAAAGGTTTGAGAACGATTCAATATTGATCTCAAATATTTGTGTGAACAAAAGCTGCTTAATGCCGTTCTGCGAATGAAATCACCATACGCTTGCAAGCTAGAGAGAATTAAAACGCGGGAAATTTAGGGTAGGTGTTTTGAGGTGTCCTACGGCGTAGTTAATAAATTTCAGATGCTTCGCCCGCTTGGTGCAAGCGTGTAATTTTTGGCGAAAGCCTGCCGCTGAAGCTCTATTAGGCCTCCAGCCAAAGCTTGATGTGGCCCTCCCGCCTCGCTTTTATTCATTGTGTTTAATCGCATGGTAATTTTTCAAGAAGCCCTCGTAAATGAAAGTGGCCGACAGCCTAACAAGCCCGACGAACAGCATACCCAAAGCTTTGGCAAGCAAAGGCAAGCGGAATTTTATCACGAGATGAAAATCGCGGCCTTTCAGGCTCTATTCACTTGTGTGCAATCGACATTCGCGGGAACGAAGCACACTTGATGAGCCGGTGAGGCTCTGAATAACCAATGAGTAGCCTGCAATAGAGACTCTTAGCTTTGCATGCAAACTCACGGAATAAATTCTTTGAAAAGAGAGCGCTGTATATGGGATATTTGAATGCTTTTCTTATTTGGATCTCCTTTTAAACCTGTTTATCGACGACCAGTAAAAACGAATCTATCGATGGCTCTGCTCACGTCATTTTTGTACAGTGAGTGTTCCTTGTGTGGGGTACAAGTTCACCTCAGTTTATATATGTATGTATGTATATATATATATATATATATATATATATATATATATATATATATATATATATATATATATATATATATATATATATATATATATATATATATATATATATATATATATATATATATATATATAAGCAGGTCTGATAACAGTCGTACTAATAACGCTGTGATAAGGAATGAAGCTCTATACTTGCGAAGTCGGCGTTGTGGAGGAAAAGCAATAATTTTCAGTTGTCAGGTCACGTGGTTAAGGTTTGTCTTTGTAATAAGTTTTGAGCCTGAAGCCCTATGAAAATGCAAAGGATTGTGTGTTCTTTGACTCATGGCTTGTTCATTCCCCTTTTAGCCTCCTTCCATTGATTGGAGGCAGTAGGTTCGGGGAAAAAAGTTTTTCTTTTCTTCCTCTTTCTAGCCTGTTCCCTCTCTTTGTTTTTTTTTATTATTGCCTGTCCCTTCAGCATTTTTTTCTTCCCTCTTTTTTCCCCTCTTTCCACACAAAAAGAAGGTACATGGACGAGCCAATATCTATTCAAACAAAAAAAGTAGTTTTTTTTTTTAGGTGCAGTCATCCAACTCTATGCCTCCTTTTTTTGTGTGTGTGTGTGTACATGCGGGAGTTTTGACCCCGCACGTACACCTTTACCTTTCTTGACCTTGTGGGGAGTTATGACTACTCTCGCGTCGTCACGAAAACATTGTCTTCAAGTGTGCTGGTACACCCGCGTTATGACCCACCAACTAACCCACAAGTCTGCATTAAAGGGGCCCTAAAAAACCTATTAAAAGACAAAGAGCAAGCGCTTGATCCTCTCCAGCCATGTGCTCTTTTTTCCGCAATGTTTGAGACGCCCACAGACCGTTCACCTCACCTCATGAGTAAATAAGGTCTCCACTGGTACGGACACGAGAGATATCGGTTTTGCATTGTGTCCTACCCTGCTTGGACATGCAGTCGCAAGCCTGTTCTGCTTTGTCTCGTATGACTATAGGGCCAAATCAAGTGATCTCACTTCATCTTGCTCGTTTTCGACAGCACAGACGAAGACATTCAGCGCGCAAGCGGAGAGCGCGAAATCCTGATATTCTCACCACTCGGTGCCGACATCGCCCACATGTTTAATGGTTTAATGAAGAAATGAGTGGGGAGGAGGAGATAATGCTTCTGCACGAAGGGTATAGTCAAGGCGAGAAAGAAGCCATGCTATCTCGTTTCTGAACTCGGAGTGGTTCAAGGGCCTATAAAGAAATTAAACCTTAACCGCTCCGGCTTCATAGCCGAGAGATTGATTTCTTCCTCGTTTTACGAACATTCCTGCAGAGACTCTATCATCTGCTCACCGCTTATTTCTTCATAAAACACGTGGGATGTACAGTACAAAAGGGAATCCACGCGGGAATTTACACTTTTCGGCTACACGCTGTCAACCCCCCTTGCGCAGTCGAAAGCGCACAAGTCGAAATTGAAATCAGTTGGTTGCGCACAATAGTGAAGTGAGGCAAGCCAGAGCGAGGGGCGACTGTATGGCAAATCAGGGCTGGAGACAATTTGCAACTGATATCTCTCATATGTGGACTAAGCGAGAGCGCTTTTTTTCTTCGTTTCGTCACGTTAACAGACAGCTGCAGGGTGTCACGAATAGGGCCGGAAAGACACAAAACGCCAGGAGATACTACGGAGCTTTAGAATAGCGCACCGCGAGCTTTTGTGGTGCGGTCACTGCCACTGTGCATGCGTCGTAACGCGAGCCACCGTTCGCGTTCGCGGCCCGCCCGCAGAAAACCCGAAATAGCGGGCGGCGTGTGTGGTTTGCATACGGCCCACAAACGCTGGTGTCGATGTGTAGTTTCCGTGCATTTCAGTTTGCGGGCAGCTAAAGTACCAAGGTTGTTCCCTATAGGAACGGTAAACTTTATTCTAAAACTCATATGGTGCCCGCTATGCCCGCATCACCCGCAGCGCCTGCAAACGTTATTCTAAAATTTCTAAGCAATGCGTTCGTTTCTTGACAAGTTTATTAGCGACACTTCGAGATTTTCTTGAAGCATTGCCACTGTTTATATCAATATTGATACCTGCAGTCAGCATCTGAAGCCAAAAAATACCAAGTTCGAAAGCATGGCGCAAAAAAAAATGTGACTAGATGAGCACACAAATAATGGTGCGTCTGGGCGCCCTCATTGTAACGTGCCATTTTTCGCGCGCTATTTTATGTTGCTTCATGTACCGACTGACCCTTCCACAGCCCGGCCACGGTGTTCTAGTGGCTAAGGTACTCGGCTTCTCACAAGCATGCCGCGGGATTGAACCAGCTGCGGCAGCTGCCTTTTCGATGAGGCGAAAATGCTGTAGGCCCATGTGCTCATATTTGGGTGCACGTCAAAGAACCCCAGATGGTCGAAACTTTCAGAGCCCTTCACGAAGGCGTCTTTCATAATCATATGGTGATTTTGGGACGTTAAACACCTACATATCAATCAATGGCCCTCCTAAAAAGATGCCTAAAAAGGCTGTTTACAACATCGAAAGCGTGTGCGTAAAAGCGACTTCTTCAATTCAACAAATGAGAGGCATTGCAATAATATATTGTCCATGTATTCAACGAAGTTTCATCACCATGTTGAATTCATGTTAGTATAATGAACATTCATTAGTAATTTGTAAACTTCCATTCGACAAATACAAACAGAGCTACGTATACTTACGATAATCACGTTGGTGCGGTTCAGGATGTTCTGGCCGAACGGTTGAAATTTCTCCATGTCTCGGAGTATGTTCCGAACTGTCTGGTTTTCCGAGTCAACCATTCGGTACGCGGTGATGTTGACGAAGTTGTATTGGAAATCTTCTAAGTTGTAGGCTTCGATGTCCTGCGAACATCGCGACAAAAGAAAAAAAAAGCAAATCATCAAAATTTGAATTGACGAATCGTCGAAGTGACGCGAAGGACAAACGTCAAGTTTCCAGTGAATGTATTTTTAGACAAATAAATATCTTCAGAAAACTCATATGAATATTGCTTTTTATAATTGAAACCTCTGTTGATACGGCTACAATCTTGTCATCGCAATATTTTTTAAGGCCAATAAGCCCCTTCCTCTAAAAATTACAAAGGCAGGTTTCCAACAGTTACCTTTAGGCATATCATAACAACTCCCCCCTCCCCCAATAGAGATATACATTGTGTCTTCTGAGTTGACAGGCGTTAGTCTTTCCTTGGCAAAAACGAAAAAGTTTTTATTGTCGAATGTTTCTACAGCACATTACATCCGCGCACAACAAGCCTAGCTGCTGATCTTAATAAAGAAGGGTGAGGACGTTATAAATTGCCGGCATAGCTTGCCTTGCGAAATTTTCCGGCAAGTTCACCGCTCGGCATCTTATGCAATATTGTTCCACTTTTCTCCCCTTTTTGAAAGCGAAAATGTTAAAGCTCGAAGTAAAACATCCACCCTACCGCCAAAAAAAAGAAAAAAATTTCCACATAATTGCGTAGCAACAACCAATTCACAGCTGCGCACTACCCAAGTTTAACCTCGTCAGGCCGCACATGCACCGAGGAGCAGCCGTCAGGAAGCCACGCCCACCGACGGAGAGTCCGTGCAGCCACCGCGCCGAATTCGCACGGTGGGGTGCGAGCCGAGTACGAGGGACGACAGACCGGCGCTTCTACGGAGGCTGTCCAAGCCAGGTTTGTACATGAGTTTCTGGCACTGGAATTTGGGCTTTCCATGGTCTGTGACCTGCAATGGTTTAACTCTACTCTGTCCACTCCAAAGAAAAGCATAGCATCAGCCAAGAAGGTATCGTTAAGCCCCTAAGGTCGTTTAGCTTCATTGTTTCTTAAGCCTGACACGGCTAGTGCAAACTTCTCTCTCTCTCTCTCTCTTTCTTTTATTTGCACTGAGCGATGCACAGATGCCTTCGCGTGAAGAAAAGTATCCCATGTCATCACCTAGCTCCTAGGCACTTTGGGAAAAGTTTAACACACGCTTATGGTTAGTACATTAAATGGGCTTTCCTTTCGTACTTACGTAAGTAGCGAAGTGGTAGTGGTATTTGTAGTCGTTCATCTGGATTTGCAGAATCTGAAAATGAGTGAGAGGAATATAGCACAAACTTCAATGGTCTGTCGTTAATTTTCACGTTTACAATGCTTGCTTATAAGTAAAACCGGGCTTTTCAACTCCGCTCCCATAATTAAGCGGCGCGTGCATTGTTCAAGCGACACCATTCACTCGTTTCCCCGAAAGAATTCAAGTACACACATATATACGGGAAAAGTCAGTTGAAGTTGATTAAAGTTTTCGAGCTACCATGGTTCTCAAAAAACAAAAGTGAAAAGAGGCACTCATGTACTAGCTTTTGACGAAACATGAATCAAACCAACAGGAAGCGACACACAACACGAAACGGAAATTGAAAGAGAAACATCAACAACATCACAAGTAAGAAAATCGGAAGCTACTAGAGCGATTTCTTAAGGAGTGTGGTTGCCTCAGATGCCCCCGCAAGAGTATACACTCATCTTGTGCTGTGGCGCGGCCCGCAAGGCACTGACATTTCAAGGAGCCAGCTTGGTCGTGGGGCGCGGTTGCTTCAAAGAGCCGCACTTCCCACTCGAGCATGCACGACAAGTCAGCGCGCTCAATTGATCCAGTCAATGGCGAAGAACACGAGAAGGGAAGTGGGGGTATCGAGACGCAAGCGGCAAACGTGGACGCAGTTGAAAGAAGTCGCCGACGCTATTAGGAAGTTTATAGCGTAAAGAGCATCGCCGTCACTGCGAGTGGGAAAGACGACGTGTAGAGAAAACGGCCCTAATTAACCTAACAACTGCCGTCCTGATTCCCGGTGGTGTGGAGAAAAGGACCGAAGCAATGAGAACTGACTCGATTGTGAAGAAAGGCCAGCATAGCGCCAGCTATCGACTCCAATTCTAAAGGCGTGGTTCGGTGAGTAGACAGAAACGAAAATCGCGTGAAACGACGAGAATTAGGGAGGAAGGTATATGGAAAGAGGCATAGCAAGAGGGAGAGAAAGTAGGTATAGACATCAATACGAGTGATAGCTTGAGGGAGAGAAGAGGGTGGCTAGATGAATGGCCGGATATGGCAAGAAGGATGACTTGACGTAGAAAAGAGGGAAAACTAAAGAGGGAAAAAGATGAAACAAGGCAAGGTTGAGCGAGGGAGAAGAAAAGAGGGATAGCCATAGAGAATAGAGAGGAAGGCTGATGGAAATAGGGACAGCTTGAGTCAAAACATTGGAGGTGGAAAGCGAGGTGACTTGCTGAGGGCCCCACAGCAACGCGAGCTGACGCTAAGGTATTTTGGCTATCCGCTTTGACGGTGTTTTTTTTTTTCAAGGAATGAGGAGGAAATGAAGCGCACGCGCACATTTACGCACGCGGAACTAATGCGAATGGCCTACGCCCACGACTGAAAGAACTAACTGCGTGAAAAAGACCTATAGAAGTAGACGATTCGGGAGCAATTAGCGGACGCCGCACGGTGTTGGGAGGAGCTAATTAGGTTCTCTTTGTATTATTGTCAGGAATGGGGGAGAGAAAAGTTGGGAGTTGTATACGATTGTATTACGTTAGTTACGCCTACAGCGTCGAGGGAAAGGGCTGTGAGAGGAGGAGGGGAGAAGGAAAAGCAAGCTCACAGTGTGTATGTGTAAAGTGGATACACGTGTAGGGCGACTTTGGTTTTTGAGTTCGCCGCTTCCTTTTAGCGGGAACACGCACTCTGATATTCATAGCGAAGCTTCCCGAAATACGTGCCTCGTTAAACCAAGGCTGCGTTGCTGAGAATTGTTGAATTGAAGCCAACCGTATGCACTACGATTGTTTTTAGGGTGGTAGGTTTGGTGTTTATAGTATAGAAAAACATCATATCATACTGCACTTAATGGTCAATGTTTATAGCTCAACACAAAAAAGTTATTTGTTCTTAACCACTAAAATTTGTTTTTCAGGCTGTCCTCTAACGAGCGTTATTTACTAACTGATGCATGATTTACTCAATTCACACACCTTGACAAGCAAAGCTAGACACACTCAAGCAACCGATGTGAATACAATACAGGTGCTCCCATGTTTCCCTTGCTTCTGCGGGCGTCACTTCACGCTCGTTGTGCATCTAATTTAGCACAGAATAGGCAAAGTTTTGGCGCTGCATGACTTACTGTTGCTTGTTTTCGTGAGCTGCAGTTGTATTCCCAACGCACTCTTTGTGAATAAGGACAATCACACGCCTCAAAGTTATGTTTTATTTTATTTTTTTCTCACATGGTGTCGCTGTACTTGTACAAATGTGTGTGCAACTACAGCATGGCTGTGTGGCAGAACACTTGCTTGCCACGCAATTAACTTGGGTTTGATCCTACACTACAGCATGAAAGCAAAAATTATTCCCTCTTTCCGACATTTCACCTCTTTTCACGACCTGGTGTTGTCGCACAACTTTGTATTTTTTTACAGTATTGACTGCAGTACCATCACATAGCAACTGCTGACCCCACGCAAGAAGTCACGTTGTTGCAGATCCCATCGAGTCATTATTTACTGACGGTTATATCAAGCGAGACTGGTATACACGATGCAAAATAAGTTGGAATAAAAGAAGAAATGCATGCACACAGGACCGGTGCTGGTCAAGCTCTGTCCTAGCACTGGCCTCGCAACTCTTTTATGTCCACCGACAGCACCGGTCCATTATGGGCGTGGGCTTTCTTATGTCTTCCCTTTTCAAGTTATTAACTTTGCAAGACGCATGTCCAGACCGAAGCACTTGAATACAACGAAGGAGGTATGTCCATACCGCTCTGAGGAAAGCGGTGAGGTTTTCGGGTCGCACGTCAATGATCATGCTGTAGATTCCGCGGCTTTTGATGTCCATCAGTGTCGCCGTGAAGTTCTCCGCCCTTCGGAACAGGTATTGCACGTTCTTGGGAGGGAACGGCCGCACCAGCTCCTGGAGGCTGATGAGGGCTGCGAGTTGAAACGACAGAGCCAGTTAGCTTGTCAGTAGAGACAGATGAGAACAGTGGTTAGGCGCAGGCGTGCGCACGCCTTTCCCTATGATAGTGGGGGGGGGGGATACTTATTCGCAGCGACCCCCCCCCCTCCCACTTCACGTAATTTGAGTTCAAAGAGAACATGCTTCACAGTGAATCAATAAATGTACATGAAGCAATGACGGTTTTTTTTTCACAGTGGCCTGCCATTGGTTCTTCGTTTTGTGGAAGTAAACAAGAGTGGCGATGTGGGCTTGTTGGTGAAACATTTGAAAGAAATTTATGTAGCGCGAGGCGAAAAAACAGACACAGGAAAGAATAGACTGAGAGGACAGAGCGCTCTGTCCTCTCAGTCTATTCCTTCTTGTGTCCGTTTTTTCACCTCGTGCTACATAAATTTCTTTCAATTGTGGAAGTAAATAATGGGAAGTGAACAGTTCTTAGAATACAGCATCAGGCGCCTTAGATCGTTATTGTTGACAAGAACCGACGTGACAGTAACACTGTGAAAAAGAGACGGGAAAGGTCCAATTGAGTGAAATATATGGGGCAGACTCCCTCCTTTTTTTCTTTTTTGGTAGCTAGGGAGGGGGGCAGCATCCTCTTCTGCCTCCTCCCATGGTTACTTAAGAAGGAGAGGGCTTCACCTCCTCCGAACAAACACCTATGGCTATAGGCACAGGGCTGCAAAATATGGTGTAAAGCATCGCAGACAAAAAAGCGTACAATGGTGACCTGAGTGGCAGCCTTCAAATGCACTCTAGCATTGGATAATATTATGTTTAATAATTTGGTTTACGCAATTGCCCCTTTATTCATTCACGAACAAAACGTGAACACATGTCAGTATGAAAACATATAGGCTCATCTATAAAAATGTCGGCCAGCACGTCTGAAGCAGCTTACCCCCGTTTATATAGCTATCATCCTACTGCATGCGTCCATCTACTGGTCTCATGTTTGTCTTGCGTTGCCAAGAGCAACACCGATACATAACAACGAGGTATACGATATGTGCACTACATCTGATGATCATACGTAAATATAACGCAAACATTTTTGTTTGCACTTCCTTTCTTTCTTAAAACGTCGAGTTTATTCATTGTCCGCGTTTTAATTTCCACATAGAAGAACTCACAAGAGTCTTTACTAAGCAGACCAAGAGTTAGATGATTTCCTCAAAGAAATATACGTGGTCGTCGTTCACGAGATATGAAAGATAAACAGCACGCTAAAGCGTTTCGAAATTATAGAAAAAACAAGTAACGAGGAAACCCAACGACGTTAACCAGAATAGAAGTATCAGGTTTTCCGCCCTGCACTGAGTCAGGGAGGCAAAGAAAGTTAAGAAATGCAAACATCAAGCATATTGCCTTATTATGATTCAATTACCTGCACGAAATGCTTCTTTTTATAGCTCGTCATCTAGTAAGCGAATGTGGAGCAGCAATTTTCTTATAGGGGAACATACATATACCTACAGAAGGAATAGAAATGACCCTTCAAACACCTGAAGATACCCGCCGCGGTGATCTAGGGGCAGAGGTACTCGGCTGCTGATTCACAGGTCGCGGGATCGAATCTTGACTGCGGCGGCTGCAACTCCGATGGAGGCGAAATTGCTTTAGGCTCGGGTGCTCAAATTTGGGAGCACGTTAAAGAACCCCAGGTGGTCGAAATTTCCGGAGCCCTTCGTTACGGCGTCTCTCATAATGATATGGCGCTTTTGAGACGTTAAACCCTACATATCAATCAACGCCTAAAGAGACATCATGCTGCAAAAGCCAGTACATAAGGCTTAGCCCTAATTCCAAGCTTTAAGTGTTGGTTCTAGACCGTGTTGGTTTGTCTGATCAAGTTAAACATAGGGTTATCGAGGTCAGTGTTCACCACCATTTGCTGCCATGTGGACAGATCCGCATGGTAAAGACCTAAAGGTTCATTCGGAACACTGGGCCTCATTACACGACCAAATCGTCTCTCGCTATGTTCACAGGTATGATGGAACTTTGCAGAGGAAGCATTCAGTGCAAGATGCCTACAGTTTTTATTAGCTCACTCTAACGATGTGCAAGTTTCTTATGATAGCTTAAAGAAGACGTGCGCTAAAAACATCACAATCGTGACGAATGAGAGGGAACATTGTGGGCAGCTTAGAGGTAGCATCACACAACACCGACCTATAAGAGCACGCATTTAACACAAAAATATTATGCCTTAAAGGCAAGTCTTTGTCGCAATAAAAAAAAGAGAGAGACATTGACATTATTCGGTAATAGACCCTTTTCTAAATTGAGCGTCACTTATCGAACGAAACCGAAAACACGTGTTTTCCGCCATGTCTTGTTCACCCAAGGGACGCTCATTGGCGTACCGTCCGAATGCGGTACACGTCCTGCAGGAACGCAAGCGGTGTGCGTGTGCGCTGCATGGAACACTCATCGGCGTCACTGGAACACACAGCCCGCAATATCACACGAGTGAACAAAATGTGGTGGAAGAGCCATGTCGGCAGACTGAATTTTCTAAAGGGTCTATTGCCAGTGCAAATCGACGCAGTTTACAAGAGGGCACCTCTTCATGACACAAATGCTCCAGTGGATAGTTACACTTAGCGAAAATAGGTTCGGTTGCACGTTTGCTCCATAAAGGCGGCAGAATTGCCTGTACATCCACTAAACATTTAATAAATTTATACCAGTTATAACAGTTTGAAGATTACGAATGATATGTCATATATTCTTGCCTCGTCGTTTATTGGTTTTTAAGTAATAATATACATCACATTCACATCAACCGACTAGAAGTAATTTTTGATAAAGCGTGAACTTGATGTTCCTTTTCATATTGTTCACGACTCTAGATGGTTTCAAGATTTCAATAGTTGTACCCAAAAAACCTTCCGGTCCCCTCATTTACCAGCTCCTAACAGCAAAACTGACAGCCCATTTATGATTTTTTAAAGATATGTTATTATTTTTATTAGTTTTTCAGATATAAGAAACGTGCGTGCAATTTAACGAAATATTTCACAATTTTTTATGTAGCTGAAAAAACATTTACTTGAATATATTTTGCCAAATAAGGGAATAGAACTGTAGAAAATCAGCGGGCTATTTTCTAAAGCTCTTCTTGCCCACCATTGCTATGACGGCACATCGGGAAACAGAAGTGGAGGTCATCAAGGGCCTGTGTTTGTAAACAGTGAAAGGATTTATATGCTAGTAGCTAAGCAACGCGATCTTTGACTCACAGATGTCATCCTGGTAGAGGACAGCGATGCGCGTCCAGTTTAGGTACTGGACCAGGTCTCGCATCGACTTGCCGGTGATGTGCGGGTCCGGGTGCAGGTTGACGGAGCAGTCCTTGGCGTCGGGCTCGAGGTCCAGCCTGCTCTCAATGTGTGGGATGTCCAGCGAGTCCGAGAGGGACTGGATGTGCGAGCCGATCATCGGATCGTTGGGCCCGAAAATGGCCGCCACGCCCGAGCTGATCAGGCTGCAGGCTGCATCACAAGAACGTGACACAATTGCACGATGGGTTAGGGGTATTTCTAGTGCAATCACAAATACAAGAAAACATGTCGATCGTAGAGTTCTAAATGGATGAAATCACCTCGCGAATCACATGTTAGACTCGCGAATAAAAGTTCGCAACTGGCGGCGACAAAAGCGGCTGAAACAGAGAGGAAATGAGTCGGCTGTCTACGTAGCACTGAGGGTGCAAGTGACATTTTTATGGGCAAAACCAATCGTTCTCAAAAAATAAAATATAAAGGGTACTGTAATTAGTGTGACTGAAGAGAGCTTTCTTGTGACATAATTAGATACATATGCGATGGTACTTTGTTCGTAATTTAAGCCAAGTTGTAAGTAATCGTTGAAGCAAAAGTGGGCACTGTAGTGCGTCGGGCGTCTTGTTAACTCTGTGTAGTCAATCATGTCTGCTACGTGTTCACGAGTTTGGCAGTAAATAAACTTTATGCCACAAATAATCAACCCTTACGTTACGTGGCAACCAACGCGGCTTTTATAATGTGCGAAATTAGAGATAAATCAGTGCACATGGCTGTATACTGAAAAAGAACAGCTTCACAGCTACGCAAGACGAAATAACAGCGCAGAACAAACCTTTCATATCCCTGCAGTCCTATAGCTGAAAGGACAAGTCACGAAATCTCAAAGAGGTTGAACTAAAAAGAAAGTGGTTGGGTACCACCTATACCTAAAAAAAAACGCCGTTCCGTTCATGCTACGACAAACGCCGCTTCACTATTTAACCGCTCAAAAGTATAACCCCTAGAATCTGGCAACGAAACAGCCAGAGGAATCACGCATTAAGAATATATACGCTTCACCGAATCTCGAAGCCAGGGGCCCTTTTCTTTTCAACAACAAAGACGAATGTAACGTGATTATTCCGCCTCAATGTCTTTCGGTGCAAATTAAACAAAAGAGTTAATAAAAAAATCTTACATGGTTTAACGAAGCGAGCCCACCGAAATAACCAAAAAGAATGCGCAACGGAATACCATCTCTACACCGGCCACTAAGCCTAGAACACCATCCAGACTGCTTAAAAGCCCCAAGATCTTCAGAAGATAGCTTCGTAATCCTTAAAGCCATCTTGGTACATTGAAGAGTAGACGCTAAGTCTTCACCCATACATATATCACTCAACAAAGCAGAGTTAAGTTTTGAAAAGACAGCGCGACATCCTACTCCCAGAGCACGATGCATGCTGAAACACGTTCCTTTCTGACGCGCTTTTTTTTTTCTCTAAAATATTCTAAAATACACAGAGTCAAACCGGAAAACGGGAGAAAGGCATGATTGTCTTGACAGTAAGCAGAAGCGAATGAGATCACGAATATATAGGATCACGTTAGGCAAATCTGAAGGGCCAACAGAATGCGTGAGCAGCCGCTATCGCTTCCGTTGCTGATGCGAAGCGCACACAGGATTGATCCGACGGGTGGGACGAAAGAGGCGCCGCATTGAGTCCTTTGGCATACAAGGGAGGTGGCGTGAATAACTGGCCCCCACTTCTCTCCACTGCCGCATTTTGTTTTCCTCGTTTTCGTTAAACGCGGCGAAAGCAACAGCAACAAAGACGGCCAAGAGTATGTACTTACACATTTTGGTCGTTTATAACATACAAGAGCACGAGGACGTCACGCTAATGCTTCAGTACAGAAATACTACAGCGATTTGCTTATACACAGTCATAGATTTTTTGGAAGTGGGTCAAACGCCTACAAGGAACCACAGAATGAGGACATATCCATAGGCATGCTCGGGGGGGAGGGGGGGGTCATCTTAGTCACCTAAGTATAGAAGGTCGCAAAGTAAGCCCCATACAGACTCGTGGAGGGGGGGGGGGGGAGTGTAGCACACGTCCACCCCATACATTGACATACTGTAGAGGGGGGAGTGCAGTGACGAACCATCACCCCCCCCCCTCAATAAAAGGGAACTCTGCAAATGCCTATGGACATATGGTTAGGCAAATCTGTACGATGCCTACCGATAATAATACCAGGAATATTACGATTGGTGTTATTCGAATTTCCTAATTCTAGTGCAGTAGCTATGAGAAAAATGGCATGGTGCTTTGTGCGTTTGACTAAGACGACAAAAAAGCGAAAGCCACCTACTTCTATTTCTTCTCATTCGATTGTATTGATTGCTCAATAAATTATATTTCATAGTGGCATCGAAGATTCACTTCACAAGTGCGCGCAAAACAGTTGCGCGCAATCAGTTGCAGTCGCGAAAAATACACGTGTGCTTGTCGAAACGTCAGTTCCAGAACCCCCACCCCCCTCCCCTCTAGATCTTCTTCGCAACCTTCAATCTTCCCTTTCTTGCCTTTCTTTAGGAAAATAACTACTCCAATACATCGGGTTGCACAAACGCCAACCTGACACTCAGGTCACTGAGGTCAAATAATGTGGTATGACACTCAGGTCAAATGATGTGGTGCCTTTGGATTTTTCATTTTGTACGTCAAAATTTCTTGATACTTGACGAAGTTTGATGTCCCAAAACCACAACATGTTTTTTAGAGAAGCCATAGTGGAGGGCTCCGCAAATCGCTAATACCTTGGGATACTTATCGTACCTCTAAATATCAACATATTTCGTCATTTTAAACTACTACTCCTTGGACGTGATAGAACACCAGTGAAACTTTTTTTAAATACCGCTGTCGAGCAGAGCTCGCGGAGCCGTCTTTCAAAGGTCAAACTCCACCTTTCGCGCGAACGTGGAGTTCTCGAAAAGCGACGCCACGCAGTACGATAAATAAATAAATAAATAAATAAATAAATAAATAAATAAATAAATAAATAAATAATAAATAAATAAATAAATAAATAAATAAATAAATAAATAAATCAGAAGGAGTCGTTGTAGCAACAAAAAAAAAACTGCTGGTACTACCAGCGGCACGCGTGTAAACATATCTCGGCAGCGTTATATAGAAACATGTTACTAAGGCGTTTCGTAACAACGACTGCTGTTTTTCGCTGTCCCGTTTTGCCGCTGAAATCGGTGCTCCTTGCACGCTTCTGCGCAACACACACCTACATAAGTGCTATAGATTTGCTTGCAATAAGATCCTTTTGTCGTGTGTTTTTTATTTTATTTTTTGGCAGAAGAAGAGGGTTGTGCAAGCTCGCAAGCTCGCAGAAGTGAGCCATTAAACGTTGCGGCCCAACTTTGTAAGACCTAGGGAATCGGAGCCAATTTCAAAATACAGAACTGAACAGCAAAAAAATATAACCCACAGCTTACACCATTTTTAGCGTTGCCACACATCAGCGCGTTCCGATTGTGCGCCAAGTCGTTGAGTGCCACAACTGGTGGCATCGAGTGTCCCGAGGGCGCTTCGCGTCGAAGTACTCTTACACGATTCGAGAGGCGTTTTCTTTCGACGGCGCCATATATATAGGGCTCTGTAAGTCGCGATTCGCATTCACAACCTCCGGTGCACAAAAAGGGCTTCTTACCTTTCCGCGACAGTCAGCAGGTCGAGTTTCGCTGATTGCCATTCCAAGGCTGCGTGCACGTGACTTAGAATATTCGTCTTTTTTTTTTAATTGTGTGCGTGTGTTTGTGTTGAGACTTAACAGATTGAGTGTTAAGTTTTCCGAGCCAGTGATAATTCGTGAACACCAAAGAGATAGCCGAAGATTCGAGCCACGCGCTGTCTTTCCTCCGAAGTGACTTTGAAGGAAAAGGGAAGAAATAAGCGCGGCGTCGTTACTGTCTCTGTCTATGGAGGACACCTTCACAACACCGCGCGGGTCATAGGGGAATGGAAATGAAAGGGACACAAAAGAAAAAGGTGAGCGAAGGGTAAAAACAAAAAAAAAACATTCCACATGCCTCACGTGCGCACGCAAGAACACCCGCGCGCCACGCGCACTCTAGGTCTTCTATACATTATGCTCCTTCGGCAGTATTAAAATTTGGTGAATACCTAAAATACCAGCGCTAAAAAAATGGAGACAGAGAGGAGGAGGAGGACACAAAACAAAAGCTAACAACTGAAATTTAGTCAACAAACCATGAGCGCTAAAGTTTCTGCAGGTCACGTGGGAAAACTTAATTGCTAAGCAAGTGTATATCACGCAGTCTTGCGAAAAAATGGAAGCCTGTGGTACAATATCATCACGCATAATCTCGATGAAGGCTTACGTGAGTTCCTGAGTCCTTTTCTGTTTGTGTTTCAAGATAACACCTGCGTTATCAAAGAATTCATAGCACCCACAAGACCTGCGCTGCTGCATAAGTATGCATTGACTTGGACTTGCCCACCTTCCTGACATACTTAAATTTGATAGGTGACTGAATAATATATAGTTCAATTTGAGTGAATGAAAAGTTGCTGCCGCTACAGCGGCTGGCCAACATGAGCTAAAAGTAGCGAACATTTACGATCATGCGTCATCATTTAGCCACCGAGAAAGAAGTGCTTTAATAAGATATTAGCGTGGCACCTGCAATGCTACTCCAAATACTGGGATTATGATAATGATATTTCTCTCTCTCAAACACACACACAAGCACGCACGCACACACAGATATGGAGAGAGGTTCTACGCAGTTGACGATGTTTAGTCAAGACTCACGGCCCACAAGGACGTCAGCAGCGCTTTCGTGGCACGTAACGCTCGGGTGGTGCTTTTGCCACGGGCTCACTGTACGCCGTGGTAATAGGCACGAGGAGAGTTACACGGGTAATGTCG